>NC_041395.2:64884634-65022134 GCF_900747795.2 Erpetoichthys calabaricus
AAATGAAATCGGAGTGTTTCATTCTGAAAGTCTGCATTTCAAAGTTACTTTACATTTTTAAGCTATGGCAGTGACATTTTCTTCTAGTTTTTTATTTGATAAAACTTATCTGAGAAACTGAATTAAACTTTATCTGATATGCCTAAAATGAGATCATAATTTTTCAAATTGATAGCACTGCCACAGTAAATGTGATTTAAAATGAACCTAAAGTATGCTCATAGATATTATAGAACTGTAGCTTTCACATAAATGACACAGTAACAGACAGAAAATATCCCTTATACACATAATATACTATATATAATTAGAGTCTGAACATCAAGTGTATACAGCTGGTAGAAGCTGCTATAAAATAATTTCAAAGATTAAGTAGATTTATTGCAAAAATACAATTAAAAGATTTTTAAAGCTGATCTGGAAATTATGAAAACCTACCAAGTGGAGGTCCATGTGTCATTAGGATGTCAATGCCCTCAGGGATTAGATTCCATTTATCCAAGAGTGACTGACCTCTAGGCAAGTTAAAGCCCCACCCATTGAACCAGGGTGTCCTAGCAGAGGAACAAAGGAAAAAAAGTTATCATGGCATTAGTGTTTTGGGTAATAAAACTCTTCAAAGTTTTTTTTACTTCAAAGAAAAAAGGCATACTTTTTGTTTAAGTCAAGAAAGGAAAATGGAATTAACTTAAGATGGCAAATGCAAGGAGTTCCAAAAGACCATTCACATGCATTTTTAATGTTGTTCCCTATGGCTGAATTTTTCATGGAATCTTATTCAACTATTCACAAAAATGTCCTAAAATTTTCAAGTTGGTAGGACATCATGGAGACAAGAAATGAAGGTAATATAAGTAAATGTGATGCATGCCAACAAGTGAATTTCTCAGATGAGAACAAACAAGTGTGCATGCTTTACCACATTTTAATTGTGGTTTATCAGTGTCACAAGGCTTCGAGAAGCTAGAGGCTCATGTTGGCGAAAACGCATAGAATCAGAGAACTGTTCAGAAGTAGTTTATCCAGATTCAGACTTTGACACAAAGAAATGCTTGCCTGAAGTTTTTGAATAATCTCAACTGAAGTTATGTCAAGTGCAAGTTGAGCGACTGGCTCCTTCACATCAAGCCACCAAGACCATCCTCTTCATTGGTGGCTCTGGGAATAACCTTTCTGATACCCCACTCTACTGGCCTGACCTGGCCATTTGTGATTTCTGGCTCTTCCCCAAAATCAAGTACAGTGTTCATGGAAAATGTTACGAGAATCGAGAAGATGTGATCAAGGTAGTGAATGAAGAGCTGGAAAAGGTGGAAAAAGATAACTTTTGGGAATGTTTTGAAAAATGGATCCACAAATTGCAAAAGTGCATTGAGGTTGCTGGTGATTATTTGGGGAAGCTGAGAATGAATAAGGTTTATGAGAATAAAAAAAACAAAAAATAGGGATTATCTCTTTTATTTCTATTAAAGCGAATGGCATTTTGGAACTCTCTTTGTATTTATAATAATTACATACGATTATTAAAAAAATAATTTTTGTGTGAAGTATTCTTTTAATATGTTACACATCTCCTCTAGTTTGTAGTGATAGCTGAGAAAAAAAAATAATCTCATGTTTTCGTGGAGAACAGACAAAGTTTCTGATAGAACAGGACCCAATAGTGACCAATCCTTGATAACAGCATAATTAAAAAGTCCATGACACAATTTCATGCCACTAGCCAGGTTTCCATCCAAGGAGTTTTTGCGAAAAAATATTTAGCGCTTCAAATTTTTTTACCGATATAGCTGATGGAAATGCTAGTTATAGATAAAATGTTGTACATGTCGACATAATATTTTTCCGTTTAACTTTAGCGCTTAAATTCCATATCGATACTTCAGATGTCGCAAAAACTACATTGGAAACACTTTTTGTCGGAAAAAAGGGCTTTAGCGCAAATAAATGTGTCACATTTTCATCACGTGCAATCAAAACGAGAATGGCGGAGCGGTTCTCATGGTCTGATGAAGAGAGTTTTTTTTTGATTAAACGTCGTTATTTTGTATTAATTTAAATTTCAGTTTTAATTAAAAACCTTAAGGGAAGCAGGTTACAGTACTAATTCAGTTGTTATCGCACTGAGAAGAGACGTTGAAAGGTAGGCTCACCTGTACAGATCCGATGCTGCAAACACAGCAGCATCATGGGCACTTCCAGGAGTGCCAACGCAAATGTCTCGTATCATGCACCTGTCATCAACAAGGGCCTGGAGAACAATAGATGGCCACCCTTCGCGATTAATGTAATCGCGGCAGCCTTCCGTCGGGGGAAGAATAGGCACATGCGTGCCATCCAGCGCACCGTAAATCTGTGGCACAAGATGCACCAAGGAATTGCGGTATGCAATTTCATTGGCCTCCGCTACAGTCGGAAGTCTGATATAACGCCGCATTAATTTTTCTTTAATAGCGGTGCACACAGCATATACACATCGATGGACGGTAGTTTTACTAACCCCGAAAGTTTCTCCAACTACTCTATACTCGGCGCAGGTTGCCAACTTGTAAAGGGCGATGGCAATCCGCTTTTGGGTTGGAACCGGTGGTCGGTGGCAACCTGTGATGGGCGCAACATCAGGACTGATGAATCCACACAACATCTCAAACGTCGGCCGTGTCATTATAAAATGTTGCAGCCAGAGATTTTCTGTGAAGTGTCTCTCCACCACCTCCTCCCAGAAGGTCTTATTCCGTCGTCTCTCCCATACCCGTGGGTTTCGTCGCACTGGGGTACTTTCTTCGAGCTCTAGGGCTATCAGACAAGCAACTGCTTCATTCTGCTGTCGTCTTCGGATATTATGTACAATTCCAATTATTTGTGAAACTGAAATAACAGTAAGCTGGCAAATTTCAAAAAACTGTCTGAATAATCTCTCCATTTCTTTGTTTCTTTGTTTAGTGGAGGGGGTGTAACGTGGAAAACAAAAGGTAGATAATTTGCGACATACACAAAATTATGTATGGAAACGGCTCAAAGGCAGATTTTTTTCGCGATACAACAAAAGTTATGCGACAGTTCGTTTTGGGGGGGGGGATGACGTCATCACGCACACCATTTTATCGATAAAAAGCCAGTTTAATGGAAACAGGCTGGAGACAGCAAATTTCGCACATTTTTTTTACGTATATTCTGTTTGTCGATAACAAAACGTCGCAAAAAACTGGATGGAAACTTAGCTACTGATGGTGCATAATCAACATGATATGTGTCCCAGTTTCATGGGCATAATGTGTAAAATGCATGTGTTTTTTGTTAAAATATAGTTAAATAATTAATTCTGGGAAATGAAAGTGGTCCACAAAAAGAGAGACCCTTCACATGGGATTGTGTTTTTGAATTAAAGATCTGCCTCTCCCCCTTATTCATTGGTTAAGAGTGCTGTCTTCAATACAAAAGTGTGACCCTGTGCATTTTGTTTTGCTAAAATATTAAGTAGATACTTCCCAAATTATCAGTGTGTACATCATTCAATGTCAGAAGTCTTATTTTCACCTCCAAAAGATTCTCTCCTGACTCTTCAGGTTATTACATGCTGATTTATTATTTGATATGATTATTTATATGCTGATAATTTGGGAACTATTTAAAAATATTTTAGCAATAAAAAGTATTTGTTTTGCACGTTTTGAGCTAGCAGCTGGATAAAAGACATGTGGATTATGCAGCTGAGACGTTTTGCTCTTTCATCATGGACTTTTTCACATTGTTGTTGTGCAGAGCTAGTGACTGTTGAATTCTGTTATGTGATAAACTTTGTTCTCTCCATTCTGTATGTAAAGCGGAGATAAATTTTTTTTCTTGGCCACCACATACAAAGTACATGGGGTACGTTTTTATATATATTATATATACACACACACATATGAGTATTCCTTAAAACAATTAACCAACACAACACATTAGCCCATTAATTAACAGCTGGTATTTATCATTCAATAATACCAATGGAAAAACTATTACAGTACTCAAAAGTGCTTTTTCTATTTGCATACTGATGAATTAGTAAGCTGGTCAGAGAGGGGTCATTCTGTTTGTGCAAACAATGGCAACAAATCCCACATACACATTTTCTAGCTGAGCAACTTGCTGAGAGTCACACAAGTGGATGGAAACACTAGCTGAAACAGAGACCAACTGGCTTAGAATCAAGTTCCCTGGCCATTAGCTACCACTATTTACAATGATGGGAATATCCACCTCCATAAATTTACATCATAAAAGCTGTGATATCTGCCACCTTTAATGTCAGGCAGTTGCTAGATATTAAATTCTGGCACACACGAAAATGTTACATCTATCTTTGATAATATTCAGGTTGGGTAACTCCTAATAAGATTAGTATAAACATTATAATGAGCACTGACATTTATAATACTAGAGAAACCAGAAGAGGTTAACCAACTAAAGCCTTTTACTTTTAGATTGAGCTCCTGAAATCTGCTGGAACATATTTGTGGCAATGTTTATGCCTTGGAGAAATACATAATACTGTATATGCACAACAAAGTGGAAGAAAAAAAGTATTGAGCAAAACACTTCGGAGATAAAAAAGCATTGGATGCACAGAAAGGTAAAACCACTTGAAAACAACTTTTGCATCAAGCACAGAGGAAAATTAAATGCTTATTTACACACTAGGATGCAGTTTGTGAGAACCTCACTGTAATGAGAGTGCAACTCCTGTTAGTGGAATAAGACCAGAGAAACCAAAAGCAAGATAAAGAGCCTAGATAGAAAGTTAAAATATTGCCATGCTATATCATTAAGTTAGGTTCCAGTTTCATAAAATGCCTGTTAAATGAGCAAGCCAATTTATTAACAGTAGGATGTTTCAACTTTTATTGTATTTGATAAAACCTTACCAATCCACACTAAAGAAGGGTAATAGTAGCTTCCTGGGCTAAAGGCAAATTCCTTCACCCTTCCTTTTCTTCACAACAAATAATAAGTATAAGGTCACAGGTTAGAACTCAGAATAGGACTGGTCTATTGTGTGTAATACAAACAACATTATTTACTCAAGAACAGAGCATATAAACAGCATTTTAATATTTTCATTTCAACATTTCCTTGAAATGGCTCTGGATTACCTGCATGCATGCCTGCAAAATCATGCCAGTCTGAAAACAAAACAAACAAACAAACAAAAAAAAACAATAATAAGTCGAAGACAAATTGTATGAAGATGTAAGGAATTAAAAAAAAAACTGATAAAATCACGAAAAAAACAAAATGTTTTATTTATCTTTGGGGTGGCATGGTTGCACAGAAACCTTGGTTCAGTACCTTCTTTGATCACCATATGGAGTTTGCATATTCTCTCCATGGCTGGATGCATTTTGCCTATTTTTCCTCCATGTCCCAAAGATATGCCAGTTAACCTAAGTGTGCAAAGGCACCGTCAAATGTTGATTTTTTTCTTAGAACACACTAGGGATTAGTTACGTATGCTCTGTGATGCAGCATTGGAGAAAATTATAGATGAACATTTATCTACTGATTTGTGTTCACACAAGCCTCTGGAGAAACGTATTGGGGTTACAGAGTGTGTAGGAGCCCTACAGTATAAGAAAATCACTGCTAGCTATTGTTTTTTTGCTGTAGTGTCAAAATCCAAAAATGTCTTTTTTAAAGAACAACATAAACAAAGAAATACTTACAGATATATTAATACATTTTTACACCATTGTCTTGCTAATTTATATCCATCCTTATCACTACTGCTAAAATACATAACTACAATACTGTTAGTGAAAGTATGACACCAATGAGATCTGTTGAAAATACTATGTCCATCTGGTGGCTGAGAACCAAGCCATCTGCAGAAAAAACAAAATTAAATACACAAAGCAGCATGAACTCCAACAAGCATTACTGTTCATTTTGCAACAAACATCTTTGTTTTATATTTTGGTCGCTGACATCTGGCTGCACAGACAGATTTAAAGTGCTGCAAAAGTTTTTTTTTTTTTTTCCTGGAAAAAGTACGGGATAAGGAGCCCACTATATTTCACTGCAGCACAAAACAGGATGTGTATCTACAGAAGTAAGCTATTTGAATCATTTAGTCTCCATGCCCGTTGTGTCGCAATGTAATCTGTCTGAGAGGGGAAGCAAAGCAAGAAACACTATCTTAGCTCATTGACAGCATGCTGTGTCAGAAACAGAGAGGTCATTACTATGGATGATCACTCGACTTACTGTGATACATACATAGGGAACATACTGTAACTAAGTTGTTCTATAGTTTATATCAACATATACCCTAAACTTGCACCATTACATTCAACAACAATTTTCACTTCTATGGCACCAAAGAGGCAGTGAGATTTATGTTTTGTATAGCATAGATGTAAAAGAGAAAATAAAAGTAAAGATATTTTTGCACATGCAACATTTTAAGTGTATAGCCCTCATCAGGTGTGGACATGGTGGTTCCAAAAGTAAAACAAAAAGTAAAAAAATTACCTGCACAAATCTGTTTGAAATAACTCTTGTTTCTGGAAGAAAGCATTTCCTCTTGATGTAAAATTAATATTATGAACAAAGAAGGCAAATTTTGTAATCAGTATTTTCTCAAACAAAGGAGCCTCTGTTTGGGTAACAATGGACTTCATAACCAATAAGAAAGGACTAATAAGGATTAGGTATCACGGTCTTTGTTCATATGAGGCCTCTTTGATTGAGGAAACTCAACAGGTTCAACAAGCATGTATGCAACTAGGGAATGGGAGACTTGACATGAGTAAGGGAACTTGCTAAGCACCATGACTCAACTGATTTTCGTCAAATTTCCCACAAATAAAAGAAATTCTATTGGGGTTTTTGTTCTTTAAAAATTAATTAATTAAATGTTCAGTGAGATTTTAAATGCTTTACTGAGAGAGAGAGAGAGAGAGAGAATATATGCAATACCATGTTTGTTCTTTTGTTAATTCATACACTGTTAGAAGATAAAACAAATAATGAACTGGGTTGTTTGTGATTTATTTTAAATGGGATGTAAAGATGAAAATCTAGAAAAAGCATGACATAAACTTGCTCATACAATAAACTGTAACCATCTTTCACTCTGCTGATTACTAACAGCAATTAAGGACTACACAATATGTGTTGAAAGAATGGGGTTTCAGATGAGTCAAGGTGGGGTAGAAGGATTTCATTTAAATGAAGAAAGCTAGTAACAGTACAAAGCAGCAACTTATCACAGTGTCATGGTTAACACTAGAATCCCTGAAGCCTACGAAAAACTTGTAATCTCGGCTCACCTTAAATTCCTTCGCACCTCTACAGCAAATAGCCTGCTATCCCACCCCCCACACCCCCCTCTCGATGGAGCTCAACTTGGGAAAAAAGTTCTCCCAGCTCAAGGCTCCTTAGCTACGTGTGAGGTTCCTGGATTTGTATAGGGTAAATAATACAGTATATCGCTATTTGGAACACATGTATTTCATGTGCGTTCCATGTCTACAATGATCTGGGTAAATGTAGGATGAAAGGAAATGTGAAACAAGAAATGCTGAAAACATACCTAAAGCAGAAACTTTTTCCATGTTATACTAATAATAACATGAATCTAGTTTAGAAGGTTCTATATACTGTAAAGGAAAATATAGGAAACACAAAAGTTTGAATTCATATAGAAAACAAATAACAATATAAACATAAAATACACAAAATACAAGAAAACCCTAGAAATCGTAATTTGTGGTACAAAAGTATATCATCCTAAACTGAAAGAAGGGTCTGTTTGTCAGGGTAAACAAAATATCTTCCAGAAAAAAAGTTTTTTTTTTTTTTTATAAAAATGATTTAACACTAGAATTACCAGTCTATGGAAAAAACTCGTAGACACGTCCCACCTTAAATCGCTTCGCACCTCTCCATCAGCGTCTTTTGTCCTGTAAATGTGTCGATAAGCAGCAAGCAGCCTGCTATCACATCCCCCACCGCCGCACAGTTTTCTCAGCTCAAGTCTGTTTACCTGCATGTCAGTTGCTTGCAGTTGTATAGAGTGAGAAGTTAAGCAAAATGACACCTTTTATAAATACTATATCGTTATTTGGAACACATGCATTTCATGTGTGTTCCATGTCTACAACAATCTATGTACAGTAAACACATCGTTAAAACAGAAACGTTTTTCATGTTTTAGTAATAATTGACAAAATGTAGACATGAAGTGTATAATGTGTTAAGCCTGAATTCCAAATATCAAAAAAACACTTTCATAAATGGTACAAATATAACAGAACAAGTGAGCTTCTATTCAAGAATATAACTGCAGAAAAAGAACCCACGTTAGGGTGCGATATTGACACGCATTTGCTATGACCGCTTCGGTGGTGCAACGGTATCAGCTGTTGACTGATAATCAAAACTTCACAGGTTCGACCCCGGATGAGTCCGTTTTGAGAAGTAAGCTGCTCTTATTCTTACTATTTTAGAATAAAAACATACATTTGATTTCAGTCTGTAACAGGCGGTGTAAATGTATACTTGTAAAGGTTAGCTTTGTTTTTTTTTTTTTTTTTGTTGGAATTCAGGCTTAAAAAAAAAAAAAAAAAAAAAGTTTCTGCTGTTCCATTTGCCTTGCTGAGCTAAGCATGTGCTTACTTTGCTTAATGGTTAAATGCTTTATCAATGCCATCAATGGTAACATAGAGTAGAGCAAGTAACCATAACATGTTTTCCTGGGTTCAGATTGGAAAACAGTTTTGGAGGTGGGAGGATTAGGGAGAAGGTGTACTTTGAGTAGTACTATTTGTATGAAAATGTGCTAAAGATAAAATGCTGTTGTTGCTTTTATTTATGAAGTATTTTCTACAACAGTATCCTGAAACTATAAGAAAATCAATGTAATGGTGAGCCTACTTTACAACATTCATGTTAGGTTGTCAGTACTGTATTGGTAAAGCCAAGAAAACAACTGTAAGTAAATGTAAGAAATTACACATCAGAAGTAGAAATGTTACAATTTGAATATACTGTATCTAAATAATAGTTAGAACTACCTCTAAACAGTTTCTCCAAATAATTAAAAATAGTAAGATGCATTTAGAGTCATATTTTATGTCATTTCCATATTTAAATTAGCAGCATAATTAAGAACAATTCCTAATGATTACCAGAAGAAGAGAATGTTTGAAACCTTTGTAAGGTAGTTACATTACTAAGCATACAAGGATGACGTTCAAACCAATCAATTTCACTAGTATTGTGAAATCATCACAGTAAATTTGTGCACTATTATTTACTCATGAGTTCCCTTTCTTTGAACAGTGAAATTTATAATCTTGCACAATTCTTTACTCATGAGTTCCATTTCTTTGAACAGTGAAATTTATAATCTTATCAGCCTTTATTTACTAGTGTCTATTTAGATCAAGAAGAAAAAGCTTTCAAGCACAAGTCAAAAGCATGAGTTTTTTCTGCTGTAATCCATATGTTTACACGTGTGTTGGCAACCTCAGATATTTCAGTAGTTTTTTGGTTGAAGTACATTCACTATATTCAGTTTATAGAACTTTAAAAAACAATATAAATATTGGAAACCAGAGCCAACATTTCAGGTACAGTATAAGAAAAAGTATGGTAACATGTCCGCTTAATTTAAACACAAAATCTGTGGGACTAGAATGAACAAGCACAGCATATAACACTAAACATTGCTAAACAAAGTGGTGTGTAGTGTGACCCAATTTCCATGTGCTAAGGAGAGAACTCTAGCTGAAATTTGTTGCCAAGCGGTAGAGGTGTACTGTTCAGCAGTCGTTCTGCAAAAAGGTGTGAGTTTGATGTATTGAGATGAAGGTGCTAGATTATCCAACTAACAACAAGTGGCAGCCACCTGTTTGGTTTTTTGAAAAAAACGCACCAGAGTTAAGTGGTAATGGTCATATATCAAGCACCTTTACATTCTGGAGGGAGCACCTTGAAACCAATTAGTTCTGAGCAGAGTTGAATGCCTTAGTGTCACAGTGGAATAATCTCTAAACTGGTTCAGTCATTTATGTGGAAAACTAGTACTACTTTTTTTTAGAAATATAAAAGCTTTTGTAAAAACATACATGTAAAAGACTGTTATTTTCTTTCTTGAATTATTCTTCCATGAGTCTTGTCTGACTCGCATTGATGATTAAACAAAACTAAGTGTTACATCTAAAATCAGCAAGAATCATACAAAAAATATGATGTGCTTGGATGAGATGTTACAAGAAGCAACATGATACAGTATATGGGAAATTCATTCCATGCATCAGTAGAAATTCTTTTTTGTTGACAATACGCTTAAGCTGTACATCAATTCAAATTACTTATTAAATGAACAATAACAAAACAAAATATTATTTCTTTGTCAAGAACTCATTATCTGTTTGTTGAAGAGGTGAAGGTTTGTCAGTGTTAAGAATGTTAGTTCAATTTTGATAAGAACGGTCCCATTTAGTCCAACAAAGCTTGTCAATCCCTATACATCTAATTTCTGCAACTGAGTTGAGTTTTGAAGGTCCACCAAAAAATGATTCACTAGTCTACTTCATAATTTATTTTCCCAAGCCAGGTTCACTGAGTGAAGGAAGCCTTTGTGACATTACTATGACATTTACTTTTAAGAGGCTTCCATCTGTGTCCCATATTCTTGATGAAGAATTCATTTTAAAGTAACAACTGGAATCCACAGTACCAATTTCCTTCATAATTTTCAACACTTCATTTGATATGTGCTCTTAACTTCTATTTTCTGATTCAACTCTTTCAATCTTTTCTTATAGCTTATATTTCACAGTTGTTAATTCAGTCTTACTGCCCTTGATTTTCTCTGGTTATGTTTGGTCACTTTCTGATACTGATATCACAGAGTAACTTGTTAATTGTATAGCCTATGAATAACCACTTTTGATTTTACCTAATATATACCTTATATATCGTGAAAGAAATCTAATATTTGCTAGGATTCTTAATTGCTTCTGTAACATTCTGGATGTTAACAGAGGAAAGTCTATTATGACTCCTGAGATATTTTTTAAAGGTACACTTCCATGTTTAAGATTTCCTTATGGTTTATTTATTTTACTTCTATAATTTTACTATATTCCACATATGTACAAATTCTAAATTCTATCAAGTTCCATCTGTAAATTTGTTGACTTCAGGGTATCTGCTGTTCCACCAAGTGTTTTGTTAATTTCTATCAGGATCATTTATAAAATGTAAAGAAAAGCGACTCCAGCACTGATCTATGAGGTAAAACACTTCATTTGGAAACATCAGCAATGGGCACAATGATCTTAAAATGTGTTAGGTAAATTTGCACAGGTCAGGAAAAAATGTAAACAGAGGGCACAGTGGAAGAATGAACAAAAAGGAAAGTTTAATCAGACAACACTAAAGTGAGCATACATTTTTTTAAAAATTTTTATTGTAATCATTCCATACAAATAGATTAGAATAGAAATAGAAAATAGGATTGAAAACAAATCAACCCCCACCCCTGAGAAAGAGAGCATGACTAACGGAGTAAAACTTAAAGCTAGTAAAAATAAATAAATTGATGAGTTTAATAGGTGAATAAAGATAAATGGAGAAGAAAAAGAAATGGGAAGAGAGTCTACTTCCTCAGTGCTTTAAGAGCTTATCCTGTTTAATAAAATCCCTTTGTGCGTCCAGGTGTCTTCTTGTGAAGTGCGCATGCGCGGGGCACGGTGCGATGCGCGATATTACTGTCAGAGAAAGTTAGAGGCGTTTTACGGAAATACAAACCAGTATTACTGCGAGAGGAAATTAAAGGCACACAATACAGTGACGCATATTACAGCCACATACAAGCCAGTATTACTGTCTGAGGAGATTAAAGGGATATTACCAACACGCACGCCTGTATTACCGCCAGACAAAATTAAAGGTATATTACGGATGTACAAGCCAGTGAACGTACAAGACAGTATTACTGTCACAGAAAATTAAAGACACACAATACACGGCGGCAGCCCACGAAGAACGGTCAGCTCAGCAAGTAAACATCAACAAAAGAAAGGCTGAAAGAAAGAAAAAAATACGACCAACAAAAAGAATGAGGTCAAAGTCCCTTGCCATTTAATATAGACTGTTCCTACTAATGTTTATGCACTACTGTTCTAGCGCCCGTTATTGTAACGGGCTAAATGACTAGTTCTAAAATATTATTGATTAGATCCTGCCAGGTTTTGAAAAAGTTCTGCACAGATTCTCTAAGTGAGAATTTGATTTTTTCCAATTTCAAATAATACAAAACATCAGTTACCCACTGACTTAAAAGAGAAGAGTTAGGATTCTTCCAGTTTAGAAAATAAGTCTGCATGCCAATAGTGTAGTGAAGGCAATCACAGTTTGTTTGTCCTTTTCCACTTTAAGCACATCTGGAAGAACATCAAACACAGCTGTTAATGGGTTAGGAGGGATTGTGACACCAAGGCTGTCTGAAAGGCAGTTAAAAATTTTTGTCCAGAATGATGTTAATTTGTCTTTCTCCTCCAATTTTGCCTCGTGAGGCTGAACTCCACTTCACAAAGTCCCAGTCCTCTGACATAACTAGAGACAGAGCACATCCAAAACAAAAAAAGCCCCCAGCAGTGGTGTATGTGAATTAAAATAGAGATATCTATTGCCAATGCAGTCTAAATACTATAAGCATAACAAAAAAAAAAAAAAAAAAATAGAAAATCTTCAATATTCTTGAAATGTTACGATAGTAAACACAGTGAATGGTGTTAAACAGTCTCCTTTAGAATAGTAAAAAAAAAAAAAAGAGGAAGAAGAAAAGGGTTACTAATTTAATTTCTTCCACACATATTTACATAAATGTGTATAATTGTAATTGAAATAAAAACAGATAAGTGACCGAGAAGGGAAAAGGATGTATAATTACTGAATGATGTTAATTTGGTGTAGGCCCAAAACATGTGACCCAGTGAGGCTGGAACTTGATTGCAGCGTTCGCTGGTTGGATCTTGCCCTGGAAACATTTTGGACAGTTTTAAGCGAGACAGATGTGCTCAGTATATAATTTTGAGTTGAATAATTGTATGCTTTGTGAATATGGAGCTCGAGTGAATTCTCTGCATTGGTACCTTCCACTCCTTTTCTGATATGTTGAGTGAGAGATCCTTTTTCATTGTCCTCTTGCATCTTTGAAAGGGAGGGACTGTAAAATATTTTTATATATTGCAGAAATGCTATCTGAGTCCTCGAAACTGAGCAAGATTTTTTCTACCATAGAGGAAGGTGGGAGATGAGGAAAATCTGGCAGGTTCTGTTTAACAAACTTTCTAATTTGAAGATAGTGAAAGAAATGTGTTGCTGGAAAGTTAAAATTTGGAATGTAAGTGTTCATAGGATGCAACGATGTTGTCTAAATAAAGATCTCTAAGTAATTTAATCCCAAATGTTTTCCAGATATTAAAAACTGCATATGTTTGTGTGGGTTGAAAAAGGTGGTTCTCATGCAGAGGTGACACAAAAAAAAGATTCTCCATCTTAAAATGCTTCATACATTCGTTCCATATTCTGAGTGAGTGAAGCACAATTGGATTATTAGTATATTGGCGATAACTTGCAGTTATAGGGGCACAAAGCAGGGAATATAAAGAAGTACTGCAGGATTTCATTTCTATTGCGCACCAAGCATGTGTTTGTTCATCTGTTTGTGTCCAGGTTTTTACAGCTTGTATGTTTGCTGCCCAGTAATAAAACTGAAAGTTAGGTAGAGCCATGCCACCTTCTGCCTTAGGTCTTTGTAGGGTCACTCTTGGGATACGTGGTGTTTTAAGTTCTAAATAAATGAGGTTATGGTTGAATCTAATTGCTTAAAAAATGATTTCTTGATGTATATTGGAATGTTTTGAAATAAAAAGAGAAGCTTAGGAAGGATATTCACCTTAACAACGTTAATTCTTCCAGCTAGAGTGAGATGAAGGGTTGACCATCTATGCAAGTCTTGCTTAATTTTTTTCATACAGACGGTGAAATTTTGTTGATAAAGAGCTTTATGTTTACTTGTGATATTTACCCCTAGGTATTTAAACTGATCTGCAATGATGAAAGGGAAGGTGTCCAATCTAATATTGTATGCTTGAGAATTCACTGGAAAGAGCACACTTTTATTCAAATTAATTCTGAGACCAGAGATCTTTTGAAATTCTGTAAGTGTTGTCAAGACTGCAGGCAAAGTATTTTGTGGGTCTGATATATACAGTACCATATCATCTGCATACAGAGAAATTTTCTGTTCAAGTCCTTCTCTGATAATCCCCTTTATCTGATAAGCATTTTGACAGTGAACTGCCCATGGTTCAATGGCGATTGAAAATAGCAGGGGTGACAAGGGGCATCCTTGTCTGATAGCACGTTCTAGTTTAAAGTAGTCTGAACAAATGCTGCTAATACAAACTGAAGCTTCTAGATTGGTACACAGTAGTTTGATCCATGCACAAATGTTCGGGCCAAATCCAAATTTTTCTAATGTAGTGAAAAGGTAGTTCCATTCAATCATATCAAATGCTTTTTCTGCATCCAACAATAATATCATCTCTGGGGTGTTTGACTTTGCAGGTGAAAATATTACATTAAACAGGTGTCAAAGATTGGAAGTGTCAGCCTTTAATAAATCCAGTTTGATCTTGTGATATTACTGAAGGCAGCACTTTCTCCATCCTTCTAGCTAGGACTTGAGAGTATTTTAACATCATTATTCAGAAGTGAAATTGGTCTGAAGTGACTTTATAGCATCTAGTAATTCTGATAGTGCCAGAGGTTTATCCAATTCCTCTGCACTAAGAGTATCTATTTGTGGTATCTGTAATGCACTAGATTGTGTGTTGTCTTCTTTAAACTCAGTAGAATATAAGGATTTATAGTCTCTAAATGTGTGCATTATATTTTTATGGCCAATGATTTTATCTCCGTTCATGTTGGTGATTGCTGGGATTGCACTGCGAACTTCTTGCTTGTGGATATGTTGAGCTAAGTGCTTATTAGCTTTCTCTCCGTGTTCATAGTAATGATGTCTTGATTTAAAAATGAGTTGTTCAGTTTCTTTGGTTGTTAAGAGGTTGAGCTCTGAATGCAGAGCCTGCCTTTTCCTATGAAGAGCCTCACTTGGACACATGGCATGTTCTTGATCTATTCGGTTGTTAAGAGGTTGAGCTCTGAATGCAGAGCCTGCCTTTTCCTATGAAGAGCCTCACTTGGACACATGGCATGTTCTTGATCTATTCTAGTAATTTCACTGGTTAGCTCTGATACCTTCTTGGTTTCTAATTTATTTCTGTGGGAAAGATATGAACTAATCTGTCTTCTTAAGAAGGCCTTTAGAGTTTCCCAGAGTACTCCTGCAGAGACCTCTGAGGATGTATTTGTCTCTAGAAAGAAACTGATTTGTTTTGATATAAATTCTGTACAGTTCTCGTCTGCTAACAGAAGTGGGTTAAGACGCCATCTATGAGACGAGTATGTGGGGCATAATGATTTTAGCTCCAAGATCAGAGGGGCATGGTCGGAAATAACAATAGTGTCGTACTTGCAAGATTTAAATCGTAGGCAAGAAATTATTATCTATAAAGAAATAATCAATTCTTGAGTAGCAATGATGCACTTGTGAGTAGAAGGAATATGTTCTTGAGTTTGGGTTTAGAAACCTCCAGGGGTCTGATAAGTTGTGGTCAGTTAAAAACTGTAATTGTCTTTGCAGTGTTAGATGTCATCATCCCTGTGACAGGAGACCTATCTAAGAGTAGATTTAAAACACAATTACAGTCCCCAGCCATTATAATTTTATGAGTGTTCACATTGGGAATGGATGCAAATACATTTTGCATGAATTCCCTATCATCGACATTGGGTGCATAAACATTTATCAAAATCACTTTACAGTTAAATAAATTGCCCATGACAATCATATATCTCCCTTCAGGATCAGATACTATATCTGATGCTACAAATGAGACTGTTCTATGTATGAGAATTCCCACACCTCTAGTTTTCTTTGTAAAGCTGGAATGGAACATTTGGCCAGTCCAGTCTTTTTGCAGCCGGAACTGATCCTTGCTTAGTAAGTGGGTCTCCTGTAAAAATACTATTTTAGTGTTTAGACCTGTTAGGTGAGAGAATACTTTCTTTCTCTTTAATTCGTGATTCAGGCCTTTAACATTCCAGCTCACAAAGTTAACTGTCCCATCATGGAGACATTGATTCTGAATTTTTGATGTCATTTTGTAGTCATGCAGCCTATTGTTACGTTGGTAATTATAATTATAAGGATTAAAAGGATAGATTAGATATAGCTTGCTTTCTTTCTCCCCCCACCCCCCCATTTTGCCTCCCCACATGAGGCTGGACCCCACTTCACAAAGTCCTAAATTATAAATACACTGTAAGGCACAGTGCTATTGCAGCTCAGCATTTTTGAGTCAACTAAAAGTTGTCAGCATCTGCTGGTAGACTCCTCTTAGGTTTGCAAGGTCTGGGAAGGGATAAGACAAGAAGAAGGTGATTTAAGGGGGGCACCAAGGATAATGTTTTTAAAAGTAGTTTCCTGCTGTGTTTTTACCCTCATTTTAATGGATTTATTTATTGCGATTTTAACCTCCTCTTGAACCTTGATTTTTAATGCATCATTTATTTATTAGGATTTTTTAACACTGTACTGCTGGACTCTTTTGTTTTTGGTTATATTTAATAAAAGCACTTTTGCATTGATGCAACTACCTCTTGCTTTGGCGTGTTTATTCCTCACTGGACCGGTTCATCTCAGTTACGGTGCTGACGGTGTCGGGTTCAAGAGGCTCCCAAGTGCAACAGGGAGTCTGCAGCCGACCCACACCTTCACGGGTAACTCACTAAATTAAAATTATTTTTTTCCACAATTATTCTCAGTTAAACAATAGTTTTCTTTTAAATGTATTGAATATAAACATACATATATTGAGAGCAGACGTTTGACAACTTTCACAACTTTTTTTTTTGGTGCACATTATTTTTCTCCTTTTCTCAGATACACATTAAGTCCATGTCACATCAGATGACTTTTCTAGTGATTTTCAGTCGTAGCCTTTACTGTTGTTGACCATCAATGACATTTTTCAATGGGAGAAAATGTTTCTACCCAATGAAAGAATACCACAGCACGTACAAACATTGCTGACTGATATTTTTAATGCTCTTGAACGCAACTGAGCTAACTGGAAACAAAGCAACAAATCATCCCCTGATTTGGAACAATGCAAACCAACTATGAGTGTGAAAACACTCCTTAAGTGTATGTATGTACTACTTTTTCAATGCATTTATTATGACCACAACACACTTTAAATGAAAGTGTTACTCAGAAAAACTGCACCACTGTGGATGAATGGTGAATTCTTACCATTATCTAAAGATTGTTAAGACAGTGGAACCATATTTGGAAACAAGTTTGCTGTGACACTAGATAAACAATAAATTACCACGTTTATTAAAACATTGATAAATGGTTTTCACTTATACATGTGTACCAGCTTAAGTTTAAATGGCTTGCAAGCTTCATGTATCCCGTACTGTGACATTCTTAACCTTCTCACCTTGCATGGCAAAGACACCAGATGTAAAGTGCAAGCCACTCTGCATGACAATAAAGAACAAGAAGACAGAAAAGTGGTACAAAGTTAACAGTGATAGCTCACTTGTTAACATATACTATACAAAATCAGCTACAACAAAAAAAACTGCCATTGTTAATGTAACTCAGCATTTAAATTTGACTTAATATACTGTATGTTTTGGGGTTCATACAAAAAAAAAATGTAAAGGGCATACTGTTAATGACAGAGTTTACACATAGGTATATCCAGAAACAGCTTAACAAGATGCAATTCTAAACAGTAAAATTACACAGGTATGGTTCAGAGCATTGACCTTACATAAACAGAAGCATAATTCTGTCATCATTTGAATCCAAATTAAATATTTCAAAGATAAGATGTTTTCATGCAAAATACATTTTTAAAACAAGCTTTTTATATGCTCTTTGCTACTCACAACACATTACACTAGTAAGGCGATCCTCTCACACTAAAAGACTGACAAAGCAAGCAGTGAAAATTGCAGTCTCTGGGAAAAAAATCTTAAATGCATAATTACTTTATATCCTTGTGTAAATTTCAGTTCATTTTTGCTCACAAAAATAATTAAACAAAATCTGCTAAGGAAATTACATCTATGCAATCACAAAGATGTTCACAAAGAACATTTTCTATTAGGAGTAAAAATAACTGAGTCAAATGAGGCCCTTTTTACGGGAAAAAGAGTCAAAATTCACGTTTTTTTGTTTGTTTCAATAACTCTTCTTCTCAGAGTACCAGTTGTAATACATTTTAAATATATGCATTTACATTTATCTACTTAAATTGTGAACATGATTTTATAGACTAAATAGACAGGCTCATTAATAAATATCCTACAAAACAACAGTTAGATACTTGCATTATAAACACCTTATTCAACTTGGTTCCTAATGTTATAGTTATGAAAGAAAAAAACAAATAAATACCCACAAAACATTAGATTAGATTGGGTCTTTATTCTAATTTTCCCAAAAAATGTGTCATTCATTTATTGTACACACTGAATCTCCTAGTCAACAAGGAGTTGGGCCTATTTGATTATTCTTGCCAGCTCTGAAGGACTATTTGCTATGTATTATTCTAATTGTGGTCTGGAAGGTGGATGGAAGATATATCATTACCTAGATAATTGTCTGCCTGCGGTCCCAATTAATTAGGATTAGTCTTTATTACATTTGGTGGGTGTGGGTAACAGGGATGCACTTGCCCCTTTGGTTGTAATCTATTTCAATTATTGCCTTTGTGGTTTTCATGGCCATTTTGAATTTTTCATGCCAAAGCATAAAATGGAAAAGTAGACAAAGGTTAATTTTTGTTGTCTTGAAACAGAAAAAAAGAGTGAATGCTAGGGTGGATCCTGAAGTTATGTGGATTAATTTTTTCCCACTACTGCAGCTATATAGGGATATTCATATTCTGGTGTTATGCCTGTAAAAAGAGAACACCTGCTCACTGTCTTTGTTCATCTCCAAAGGTCCAAATTGAGTAAAATCACAAAATGATTTGGTTGTTGAAAAGTAAGTTGTAGCAACCATCTACTTACAAAAACAAACCACACTACTGGCTCATGATCCCTCCTAAGAAGAACGGTAGGTTAAATATATTTTTGTTGTAGTTTCCTAATTTTATTTCATCAAAATGTGGTGCCACAAAGTTAGTTTTTTTACAAGAATGCTACCAAGATACGCAATCATCACTGCCATAAAAATGTGTAGCTAAAACCATTTATTCCTTCATAACATGACATTACAAAAGTAATCTCAATATTACATCATTTCTATTTAGAAATAAAGTAGAAACTGTGCTCTGTTATGTTTTGCACCATAAACATTGTGCATTTGGATGATGGTTCAAATGAGAAAACTGTTACATGACAAGAATCTGATGCTCACAGTAACCCATTATATGACCAAACTATTCATTTTAAGTTCACCTTCTTGTCAAGGCAGTACAGAGGTCATCTAAAGAGGGGCCTAATTGATCAAGCTGTCAGACCCAATGAGGAGGAGCATGTTAATAGGACTTTTATTTCACCCCAGGGAATGGCAAGCTGACAGAAAACAGTATATATGGCCCTACCTTCTCCGTTTTTTAACAGGGCTGAAATCATTGGTAATAGGAGCCAAGAGGCCTCATTTTGACAAAGTGCTGATCATTGATACCCAACAGAGCCCAAGTAAACCCTGAACTGGTAGAATGCTAAGTTGCTGAAGTATAAAAGCTCTGAATAAAGAGATTTGGGAAGGGTCAGTGGTCAGAAATATTATTTGTTAGAAAATGCACTGCACCAAGTCAAGAAGTGGGGACTTAAATCATCAATTGACTCATTTGTGAAAATCATACAGACCATATGTATCATCACAATTTAAAACTAATAACCAGGCTTTAATGGTTGCAAACATAACTCCAAACAAGGATACTTGGACTGTCAAACATGGACTGTAAGATATACAGTCATGTGAAAAAGTAAACAAACCCCATGGAATGTTGTTTCTTTTTAAATGTATGCAGACATATTAACATTTGATCTTCATTTATACTTTATGTAAATGTGATATACTTATTCAATGTAAAATGAACAGATAACACAATTTATGTCAGTGGAAAAAGTAAGTACCCCCTTGGATGTAATAGCTGGTATTACTATATTTGGAAGAAACAACCTCAAGTAGTCATTTCCTTTAATTATGCACTAGTCTTTGACATCGACTGGGAGAATGTTTTCCCCATTTTTCCAAGCAGAATTATTTCAGCTGTCTCATGTTTGAGGTGTGCCTTGTATGGTCAGTGAATTTCAAATCCCACCCACAGCATCTCAATGCGATTCAGATCTGGGCTTTAATGTGACCATTCTGGAACCCTCCATTTCTTTTTTTTTAGCCATTCCTTGGTGGAATTACTGTTATGCTTAGGTTCACTGCCATGTTACAAGGTCGACTTTCAGATGACCTTCAATCTTCTGAGACACAGTCCTACATTATCCTTAAGCACCCTCTGGTTTAATGAATAATTCATAGTGAATTCAGTGATGGTGAGCTGCCTAGACCCTGATACAGCAAAACCGGCCAAAACTGTAACATTTCCAGCACTGTGCTTTACAGCTGGTATCAGGTTCTTCTGGTCAAATGCTGCCTTTTAGTCACATATGTCTTCTGGTACTGTAACCAAGTAACTATTTGTGTTATCTGTCCTGAGCACATTGTTACAGAACTACTGACCTTTGCTTAGATGTTCATAGGCAAACTTCAGTCTTGCTCTGATGTCCTGTCTGGGCAGCAAAAGTTTCTTCCTTGTACACCTTCAATGTAGAACTTATATTGGCAGTCTCTTTCTAATGGGTAACTCATGCATTTTGACAACAATGGTGGTAAGAAAAACCTGCAAGTCCTATGATGAAATTGGGGGTTCTTACAGACTTCTTCTGCATGTTGCATTCTTCTCTTGGGTTGAACTTGCTTGGGCAGCCTGGCCTGGCCAAGTTAGCTGTTGTTTCAAATCTTTTCAACTTATAGATTACTTTCAGGAAAGTGAGATGGTTGATTTCCAGTTGTTTGGAGATCTTTTAAAATTTCTTCCTGGACTAATAAGCATCTATAACCTTCTTTCTATAGGCCTCAGGGAACTTTTTTAATCTAGGCATGGTTACAGCACACACTTCAACAACAAAGAGCAAACCAAACTTAATGTCTGTGGTTTAAATAAGTCATGACCCTCAAAGATCCTTTCTAATGATGTTTTAATCATTTGCATCTGATCTGGAGCACCTACTTTTATGCATTTGAGCTTGTGGTAAATGTAGGCTATACTTACGTTTATTTAAATTATTCAATGGACTGTAAAATGTAAACATAACTAATAATTGCATGTTCATGGTATTTAATATGTGTGAACTAGCTGGTTTGTAATAAGGTTGTGCCATGATGCTCAGTGTTGTTTACACTCAGCTTCCATGCTGCCTTGATAAAACTCTTTGAAACAAAATAAATTTCACAAGGGTAGCCAGATCTACTTCAAGACTTTTTTTATGTCTGATAACCTTAAAAATTATAAATATAATACAGACATACACATTCTTCTTAATATACCTACAGAAATGACAACTGTTTTTCTTAAGCAAAAGCATTCTATCTGCAATTTGTATCTTGCACTTGTATAGATACATGAAACATTTTAGCAACACAATTTTCAACTACTACACAAAAGTTTGTAATTGTCAACCAATCTACATATGTGTCATAATAATAATAATAATAATAATAATAATAATTAATTCATTACATTTACATAGCACTTTTCTCAGTACTCAAAGCGCTATCCACAAAGGGAGGAACCGGGAAGCGAACCCACAATCTTCCACAGTCTCCTCACTGCAAAGCAGTAGCACTACCACTGCGCCACCTGTGAGGACGCTGGTAAATAAATTAAAATGCTTACTTTTCTCACTGGTTTTTGGGGGAAACTCCAGGTGCTTCCAGGCTAACAAAAGGATATAATTCTTTCAAATTACTCTGCCTTTTCCCTTGGGTATTCTCAGAAGGGCCCATGCTTGGTACACATGTTGCCAAATTTGCTCAAATCAACTAATATTGATGCAGATAAGCAGAGCTCTTCATTCTGTCTTAGAGAATTAACCTTATTTTGAGTGTTTGTTCTTGATAAATCATTCTTGTGGTCACTGCTGGGGATATAGAGATGAATATTTTGCAGCAAACTGAAAGCTTTGCCTGGATGACTCATCTTTCCCTTTCAATAACAGTAACTTAAAATGCCCGCAAAACCACAGTCACAGCACACCTATTTTTAAGTCAAACTATCAATTAACATTATCCTCACTTCTACACAAGATCCTGATGCAGCTTTATAACACTGCAATGAAATCTCTGATTTGGTCCCATATTAATTTCTGAATAGTCAGATACTGTATATGGCCCATTTTCTAAAACCAGCATCAATTAAAGTAACATGAAAAATTATCCCTATAAAGTCAAATATTCAATAAATAGGTTTAGGTTCTCATTGATGAAAATTTTAATTTTGTTTGGTGATACTTAAGACAATTTTTGACAATTTCAATATTAATACTTAATTTATGTTAATATTGAATTTTAAAATTATTATTCTATTTTCGGATTTTCTGAACAGGAACAGAAATGAACAGCATTAAGACTTACTATTAAAGAAAAGACAAAGATAAGTAAGATGTAAGATGACAACTGGCAGGAACAAACTGTGAGCAGAATATAAGGGTTGATAATCATGATTTGTACCTAAAGTACTTCCAGAGCAAGGTGGGAAATAAACTAAACTAAACTAATAAAAAAATTAAAGGAACACTTTGAAAACACATCAGATCTCAATGGAAAAAAAAATCATGCTGGATATCTATACTGATATGGACTGGGTAATGTGGTAGTAATGAAAGGATGCCACATCGTTTGATGGAAATGAAAATTATCAACCAACAGAGGGCTGAATTCAAAAACACTCCGAAAACCAAAGTGAAAAAATGATGCCAAAATTTCACTGCAGCAACTTAAAACCGTACTCAGTAGTTTGTATGGCCCCCATGTACTTGTATGCATGCCTGACAACGTCAGGGCATGCTCCTAATGAGACGATGGATGGTGTCCTGAGGGATCTCCTCCCAGATCTGGACTAGGGCATCACTGAGCTCCTGAACAGTCTGAGGTGCAACCTGACAGCATTGGATGAACAGAAACAATGTCCCAGAGGTGTTCTATTGGATTTAGGTCAGGCAAGTGTGTGGGCCAATCAATGGTATCAATTCCTTCATCCTCCAGGAACTGCTTGCATACTTTTGGCATATGAAGCCGGGCATTGTCGTGCACCAGGAGGGACCCTGGACCCACTGTACCAGCACAGGGTCTGACAACGGGTCCAATTATTTCATCCCGATACCTAATTGCAGTCAAGGTGCCACTGTCTAGCCTGTAGAGGTATGTGTGTCCCTCTATGGATATGCCTCCCCAGACCATCACTGACCCACCACCAAACGTGTCATGCTGAACAATGTAACAGGCAGCATAACATTCTCCACTGCTTCTCCAGACCTTTTCACGTCTGTCACGTGCTCAGGGTGAACCTGCTCTCATCTGTGAAAAGCACAGGGAGCCAGTGGTGGACCTGTCAATTCTGGTATTCTATGGCAAATGCCAATCGAGCTCCACGGTGCCAGGCAGTGAGCAAAGGGCCCATTAAAGAACGTCGGTCCCTCAGGCCACCCTCATGAAGTCTGTTTCTGATTGTTTTGGTCAGAGACATTCACACCAGTGGCCTGCTGGAGGACATTTTGTAGGGTGCTCATCCTATTCCTCCTTGCCCAAAGGAGCAGATACCGGTCCTGCTGATGGGTTAAGGACCTTCTACGGCCCTGTCCAGCCCTCCTAGAGTAACTGCCTGTCTCCTGGAATCACCTCCATGCCCTTGAGATTGTGCTGGGAGACACAGCAAACCTTCTGGCAATGGCACATAATGATGTGCAATCCTGGAGAAGCTGAACTACCTGTGCAACCTCTGTAGGGTCCAGGTATCGCCTCATGCTACCAGTAGTGACACTGACCGTAGCCAAATGCAAAACTACTGAAAAAACAGTCAAAAAAGATGAGGAGGGAAAAATGTCAGTGGCCTCCACCTGTTAAACCATTCCTGTTTTGGGGGTCGTCATTGTTAACCCTCTAGTGCACCTGTAGTTAATTTCATTAACACCAAAGCAGCTGAAACTGATTAACAACCCCCTCTGCTACTTAACTGACCAGATCAATATCACAGAAGTTTCATTGACTTGATGCTATACTCTGATTAAAAAGTGTTCCTTTAATTTTTTGGAGCAGTTTATTATATTTAATGTGTAGCAAGCCCTATTATAAATACCCACAAAGGTATAATATATTGATCTCACGAGTGGGATGCCATGAAAAGTAAGAAATAAGAAAAACTGACCAGTAGCATTATTTTTCACCACAACAATGTTCATGCTTATACATTCCATGTTGCAGTGACTGTTTAGCAGAATGTAAAGTTTTAGCTGGTTGGCTGGCCATCCTTAATTACCATTTCGGCTAAACCAAATCTAAAGAAACTGCCTAGTATGAATTTCAGCAGTGACTATGAAGTGATGGACACTGTAGAGGCATGGTTTGAGGAGCAGTCAGAAAACTTTGTTGAAACAACGCATTAACTTTGTTGCCCCCTTCCTTCATTGTGTATGTCAGAAACAGAGCATGACAATGAACCCTCATATTTATATTTTATCATCTCCCACATAGTGGTGAGTGGTACACTGATAGAACTGAGTCAAAGGTGGAAATTTGCAACCAGGAGAAAATTTTATATATCATTTTTACAGTCGTTTAGCACATCAGGAAGCAAAAAGTGACAAGTATGGCAGATGGTACGGAGAGAATTGAATGTTCTGTTATCTTCTATTACAGTATAGCATATGGAGGTACAACTGTGGAGATGGAAAAAGCAGGTGAAGAATAACAGTGGGCTTTCTTTGTGAAAAAGGAAGGACTTATTAAATATGGCACTTAGCCATAAATGAGGTGCCTGTTCATAAAATACATAATTTGAGTCCAGATATGCTGAGAGGCTAGTGAGTGTACTGAATATTAAAAAATATATCTACTTTGATTTCAAATTTAAAAAAAAACTCCAGTAATTATTTTGATATAAATTAAATCTGAAGGACTTCATATAAGACATTTTCAGTTTTCTATACTGTGAGAAATACTGTCATTGTTCAAAATTTTGTAAAAATGAATTATTATATTGCTTATATTGCCCACCCCTACTCCAGCATAAAATTAAATAATAGATTACTTGATTCTTGCTAAATAATGTAGCTTTTATGTTCATACATCAGGAGGAGGAAGCATGAACAAAGGACAGCAGTGCCAAGAGGAAGCAGTATGAATTAGCATTCCCTTATTCAAATGAGCAGCTTCAGAGCCAGCTTCAGGGGAACCTATTAAAAGGCTGACCTATCCTAGTGTGTCAAAAGCAAGAAGTAGTTATAAAGAAAGCAAATTAACTAAGAGACCAATACAATCAGAAGCAATACACTGGTCAGTACAGGCTAGGACTGCACAATGCTAAAATGTGTTGAAATCCAAGATACATAACATTTTTAAATAAACTTTACTCAGTTTATGGTGAGTGTTAGGGTCTTGACAGCACCAAACACCAGACAGGCACCAGCCCTTGACAGGCTGCCAGTTGATTGTAAAGCCCATTCATCCATACTGGCATGGACCTAGTTCAGAACTACTACTTCAGAACTACTGCTACTTAACCTAATTAGAATTTTTCTCTGAGACTTTGAAATGTAATAGATAATATAATTAGCACTGACTGATCACCAATATTTTTATAAATATCTTTTGGAAATCATGTCTACCTAACTAAAATATTGTGTTAATCTAGACTTAGTTTTACATTTAGTTATCATTTAAGTATAACAAAAGAAACTATACATATCTTTAAACTGTTTCAAGTAAAAGATACAATTAACTAATTTTCTGTGACTAATCCCACTTGGATAGGGTCACAAAAGTAGGACCTTATGCAGTGAAAAACAGACAAAGGAAGATTATTATTTTATGAGTTCAATGAAGCAACACTCCAATCTCTTCTGTCATGAAAAAAGTAAAATTAACACAGGTTATCTTAAAACAATAATTCACATTTAAAAAAGAAAAAAGTGAAAAAAAGTTTGTCTTGGAAGAAACTATGACTAGAGATGAAGGCCGATATTTGCTGAATTCACACATTCTTTGATAAAGCATTGTTATTCTATACAAAAGCTATCATGTGGCCTGTGCGCATGTTCCCTTTCCTGAATCCTTTACCTCAGAGGAATTTCAGCAAAGTAGTACACATTGCTTAGGCTATGCTCCTGTTAAGTCTACACAAAGTCTGACATTATGAATCGGTCAATGTTATTAAGCCAGTGAAGTACAAAGTGCACTTTATCTGGACTATTTTGTGCTAAATGCCATTTTGAAGACTCCACTTAAAAAAAAAAGAAAAAAAAAAAAAAAGTTAATTGCGAAGTTGATGCTATATAACATAACAGAGCACTTATCAGCTTAAAACAACTCTCTGCCTTTCTAGGTCTTTAATCTACAAGCAACAAAACAAATAATATGGTGACTGCAACACCAACAAACATACACATACCCAACCCATACTTTGCATATGATGTCAAGAATTCAGGAATATCCAACTGAAGCACTACTGAGAGGATGTAACTAATCACCAAGATGTGATTATATTAAACTCAGATTCAATCCTAGTTAGAAACGTGTAGAACACCACCAGTGAAACTTATCATTAATTTTGCTCTCTAAAGCCAAAAAAAAGGACATGGAAAGTTGAGGCCCTTTGAAATGATAAAACTGCACAGGTAATAAAAGCATATGAAATGTCAAGAAACACTTTTTATCAAAAACCAAGACAGTCACCTGAAGTTATACAAACAGTGAGCACTAGACACACCTTATCAGCCAAAATAATATTGTTTTATTTTTTTGCATGGTAGTAAAAATGCTTTCAAGTTTACCTTTTAAGGATAAAACCACAGCTATTATAAATATAGAACGAAAATGTGCCTAGGATAGGGTTGCCAGATGTCCCTTATATACGGGAAATGTCCCATATTTGATAATTTTGTCCCCTGTCCCGTACTGACCTTTCAGGGACACCCAAATGTCACGTATGTAGTTCATTTTCAAATTTCGTAATAAAACTATATCTTTACTACCTTCTTACGGTACTTAGTTGTAACGTTATATGTAATCATACTTTCTTTTCTCAGATTCTCTTGATGAAAATAACCCAAATGTAACGAGGAAACTAGTGTTTGCTGCCTGTATGCAACTTGTTCAGTTGCTATGGTTGGCTGAGGACTGAGACACTGTTACCGTTTTGCTCTTCAGCCGCACTGCTCTGGAGTTCTGTATCAGCATTGCAACATACAGTGTCAACAAAGTGTGTCGTTACTACTTGCCACGGCCCAGTGTCTGTATTAAATAATAATAATATGTCTTTGTTGTCTGTATTAAATAAATATTTTCAAATGATTTCACTTTTACAGAATTTTTTAAGCTTGCATTAAATAATTTTCAAATCTGGCAAATCTATCCTAGGAATAAATGATTTATTTACCTAAACAATGAGGAAGGTGGGAAACAATACTACCCTGAGGTAGTCCAGGAGTTGTCCCTCTGCTACACTTCACTTCAGGAGTTAAAGGATTTTGCAGGACAAGAATAATATATATATAAATATATTTTAAATATGACATGATTTTTAATTAATCATTAAGAACACTGACAAAATTTGTATATTACACACAAAAAAAAACCCATTAGAACCCAGTGATTAAAAAAAATTACCCAAAAATTCACTTACTGTATATATTTTATTGAAACAAAAAACTAGGTCAAAAAGGTAGAGTCAGATTTAGTACATTAAACAAAATCAAAATTCAGCAGGTCTCTACCATACCCACTTGCCTTAATGAGTTGATTGCTATTTAGTGGCATTCCCAGTACACAGCCTTAGCTTTGGATGGCTGCATGGATAAAAGGAGAAGGGCAGGTAATAAGGCAAAAACAGAAATTGGGAGAAAAGAAACTGAGAAATGAGCAAGTGAGTGCAAGCTCGATAAAGGTATGAGCCAAGAAGGATGGCTAGAGCTCCACACAATTTTCTGGTACAGGTGAGTGAATGGGAGAGAGAGAGAAAGATAGTGCCCAAACGAGTGACAGCATGGAGTGTGAATCAGTTGGAAGTAGATGTCCAAATCTGCACAATAACTAAAAGAGCAGTGAAGGCAGAAGGTAACTGGTGTCAAGTCAGGTTGGATTGGGGAACATGCACTGGTACAACGTGTTGCTGCACCCACCACATGACAAAACAGCTCGGACTCCTGGTTGGCAAACCCCCAGGCAAACACGAGGTGCAGTCTTGCCTTCCAGAAATGATCACCTATCTGCTGTAGCCAGGTGTTATGTGGGTGTTCCCTTGGCCTGGTCCAATGAGGATCCTGTGAGCCGGATCACCCTCAGGGAATCGTGCCACATGGCCGTTATGCTGTAACTGATGCTCCCTCACAATGCAGGTAATGTGCATTATTTGGGACTCCATGAGCACTGCTCATTCGACACAAAGTCAAATCAGCGGTACCCAAAGAACCTCTGAAGAGACACAGTACTAAAGGTTTTCTGTCTTCAGCTCAGATCACTGGATAGTGTCCATGTATCACAACCATATAGCAAGACAGGAAGCACCAGGACTGTAAAGACCGGCTGTTACAGACTGAAGTCAAATGTATGTTTTTATTCTAAAATAGTAAGAATATGAGCAGCTCACTTCTCAAAACGGACTCGTCGGGGATTGAACCCTTGAAGTTTTGATTACCAGTCAACAGCTGATACTGTTGCGCCATGGAAGCGGTCATAGTAGATGCGTGTCACCCTAACGCAGGTTCTTTTTCTGCAGTTATATTTTTGAATAAAAACACACTTGTTCTGTTATATTTGTACCTTTTGTGAAAGTGTTTCTTTGATATTTGGACTTCTGGCTTCACACATTATAAACTTCATGTCTACATTTTGTCAATTATTACTAAAACATGAAAAACGTTTCTGTTTTAACGACGTGTTTACATAGATCGTTGTAGACACGGAACACACATGAAATGCATGTGTTCCAAATAACGATATAGTATTTGTAAAAGGTGTCATTTTGCTTGACTTCTCACTCTATACAACTCCAAGCTACTGACACGCAGGTAAACAGATTTGAGCTGAGAAAACTGTGTGGCGGTGGGGGATGTGATAGTAGGCTGCTTGCTGCTTATCAACACATTTACAGGACAAAAGATGCTGATGGAGAAGTGTGAAGCGATTTAAGGTGGGATGGATCTACAAGTTTTTTTGTAGGCTCTGGTAATTCTAGTGTTAACTTGGCCATTCCAGAGCCTGCCTTTCTGTTTATTTTTCTCTCTCACTATTCCTTGGTGGGTTTGCTGGTATGTTTAGAGTCATGGTCATGTTTTAAGGTTAACTTTGGGTTGAGCTTCATTCTTCTGACAGATGGTCTCGCCTTATTCTCAACCATCCTCTGATTAAATGTAGAATTTATAGTGGATGGTGAACTGCTTCAGGCACTGATGAAGCCAAGCAGCTCTAAACCATAATATTTCTACCATCATGTTGTAAACTTGGTATAAGGTTCTGGTTCTGATTTTTTCCTAGGTGTTCTTGGGCAAACATTAGCCTTGTCATGATGTTCTTTCTGGACAGCAAAGTTTTCCTCCAAGCACATCTCCCATGGAGATCTAATCAGTGCAGACGTGATCTAATGGTAGACTCGTATGTTTTAACATCAACAGTGATAGGAACTACCTGTAGATCTTGTGATGAAATTCTGGGGTTCAACAACAAAGTGCAAACTAAACTGTCTGTCTGAGGTTTAAATAAGACAGGTTCCTCTAAGATCTTCTCCAATTATGCACTGGTGCACCTGATTCCAATTTTAAATATTTGAGGTAGTGATAAATAAATGTAGGAGTGCACTTACTTTTTCCACATGTAAAGATCAAATCTGGATATCCCAATTTTTGTTACACATGAGGTGCAATGACTTTTTTGCATGTAAGCTGATCCTTACACTCTGTCCACTGTAACATGGCATGCATTGCTTAAAGCTTCCTGTTTGTCCTGGTCACATTCAAAACAGTGTAATGGCGGTTTTCAACTGCTGCTAAAATCTGACAGGTTTCACTTCTGTCTACTCTCTCTTAACCTTTGAATAATTAGATCACAATCTAAGGAAATTCACCTCCTTACTTTTGATATAGTATTGTTTGTAACCAAGTTTGAACATCAATATAGGGTTTGAAGTGATTTAAATTCTGTCTTAAATGCCTACAGCAAATATAGCTAAACATCCTCCTTGAGTGACAGATGTAAAAGATAGATTATTCAAAAGACTCACAAACAGAAGTTTGCTGCACTGACTAGCTATGGTGGTTTAGAGATAAAGTAGCTACCTCTGAAGGCTCCTGAAACTGGATCACTTATACTATACATTGCTCATACTACACATTCTTACCACATGCTGAGGTGATACTTGTAAAAACAAAGAAAAGAATAAGTTCAGTTCAGGCTGAAAAAACAGTGGTGGTATTAACAATATACTGCAGAGTAGAAAAAAAGTAAATAAAACAGTGTGGGTTATTCACTGCTAGTACATTTCCATACTGGTATTAATAATTCAATTAAACTTATAAATATTGTATAAGCCAATAAACAGACAATATTGTGTCATATATTAAGTTTTTTTTTGCTCTCTGCAATGCAAATAACTACACAATTCAAAATAAGATAAAGGAATAATTGAAATGCAAAATAAATGTAGAGCAAAACTAGGAGAATCAGAATTAAAAAAAAAAAAAAAAAAAACATAATTGAAACTGCATATAAGCTGAATGGAACAGAAGATCTCCATCCATCCATCCATTTTCCAACCCGCTGAATCTGAACACAGGGTCACGGGGGTCTGCTAGAGCCAATCCCAGCCAACACAGGGCACAAGGCAGGAAACAATCCTGGGCAGGGTGCCAACCCACCGCAGGACACACACAAACACACCCAGCACACACTAGGGCCAATTTAGAATCGCCAGTCCACCTAACCTGCATGTCTTTGGACTGTGGGAGGAAACCCACGCAGACACAGGGAGAACATGCAAACTCCATGCAGGGAGGACCCGGGAAGCGAACCCAGGTCCCCAGGTCTCCCAACTGCGAGGCAGCAGCGCTACCCACTGCGCCACCGTGCCGCCCACAGAAGATCTGGATTCAGATTTTAAAGATGCAATTTGAGCTTTTTAAACCTTACAGGCAGAGCAAAGGGAGAAATCCTAGGGTTAGGGACCACAAATGCAGATAAGCATTCTTCATGAGTTGTAATGAATGTCACCAAGATGTAGAAAATACTGGTGTGAGCTTCTCACAGATTTGTAAGGATAAAACAATAACAATGGTAAACAATTGAAATAATTTACTTTTCAGCTCAGACCAAAAGTCTCTATGGCATTTTACTTTGTTAAATGTGCAAGACAATATTAGCCTCATTAAACCAAGCACAGATTCTTAGAGAAATATTTTGGGCTTCATAGATACTTTGACAGATTTTTGGCTAAATAATTTGCTTTAAACAGCTGCAGGAGTGCTTTACACTTGTTGCTTGCATCATGGGCATGCAAATTCATTTGCTCGCTATACTGTATTATACACACTCAGATGCCAGCAATTCATAGTGAATTGACTGGCGTCCCAGAGTTAATTCCTTCTCAGCAAGCCACTGGCCTATGTATAGAGTTTTGGTTTGCATGTTTTGCATTGAGGCAAATTAAAAGGGCATTCATTTTTAATATTCACAAAAAAGAAAAATAACTATAATCACTTATATTTGTTTATTGCAAGTGCATTCTTCTGTTTAAATTAGAATAGGTACTTCTGTGTTTTTCTTCCATATTCATCAGTTTTCAGACTCACTTTGACAGGGCTAAACTTGGGAGCAAAGGGTACAAAGCACTTTGGTACCATATGCATTATGTTTTTTTCACTTGTCTCTTTGACAGTGTAATCAAGACTTGAACTGAGTAAGAAAGTGAAAGTGGAGTGTCACTTTACCAGTTATATTAAACATGAAGAACAATAAGGTGCTTGATAGTACTGTATTTAACAAAAGAGAATTATACAGATAATTATGCATTTTTAGTTATATAGGCATATCTTATTTCTAGCTTACGTTTCAGAGCACATTGTCCCAAGAGTGTAATATGTAATTAGCAGCTGTTCTATAGAAGTCCATGTACTGGCAGCTGTTAGCTGGCTACTGTTGCATTCATGTGGGATAGATACCTGTTTCACCTTTCTGGTAGAATGACCTGGGTGTGAACCCTTTTTGATTTAATGATTCTCTTTTTTTGCCCACTCTCTTTATGACAGTTCTACAGAAAAAAATTCTGTGTGAATGCTAGTAGTAGTCAATTTATTTGGCATGGTTTAACAATAGTGCACGTAAAAGACAGTAAAGGTAACTGAATATGTCACAGTTAGCAGCTCTCTGCTTGACACTGAACCACAGCTTAAATTATGTAAGAAATAGTAAAGTTAAGCTAAGGTAGGTCAGTCACAACAGTCACATTTTTTTTTTTTTTTGCTCCTGTATCGAGATATGTTTTTGGACCTGATAATGACACTAACAACCAAAATGTAGACAATAATGAGTGAAAAATAAATACAACTTTTTTTTTACAAACATCCACATTTTGGTCCATATGATTACTCTGAGCCAATTAGTTTCTTTGTAGTGAGTGAATACTAACTGCTAGTGAAAGCTCTGATACTACTGAAGTTGCCACCATATTAACACCTGTGAGTAGGAGGAAACGGGGCAGCAACTCGAGTCATGGCAAATGGAAAGGGCATTAGTAATGTAGGCTATAGAATTGATACCATGCAAATGAGCAATGAAATAAATTTTAAAATGATACTTTCTACAATGCTAATATACAGAAACGAGATAAAAGAACTAATCAGAGAGTGAAGTCTAAATATCCTAGATATTAAATGTCAAAATAAAAGAACTGGAGGCAAATTTAAGCAGAAAAGAAAATCATCCCCACCATTATAGATAAATGGAGAGTTTGTTGAGGTAGTGGAAAATTTCAAATTCCTGGGTACCACCATTTCTAGTACTTTAACATGGGAGGTCAACATATATATTATGTCAGGATGTCTACCGTTGGGTGTTCTTCCTGAGAAAATTAAAAAAGTTCGGAGTTTCAGAGGAAGCAATGCCCATTTTCAACAGTGCCACTATGAAAATTGTTTTGACCCTCTCCATCATTGTTTGTATGTCAATAACTATAAAATGGATAGGAAGCAGCTAAAGACAGAACACTGTGTAATGCTTCTAAAATCATTGCTTGCCACCTCCCTTCTGTGAATTCATTTTTCTTTTGTTTATTAAAATGTAAGCCATTAAGGTTCTGATGGATTGGAAGAGGTCTGTCTACACTCTGTACACTCTCCCTCCATTTTGTAATGGATTCAGTCAGTCAGGAACACAACTACCAGATTTCATAAATGGACTCCAAATGCTATAAAATGCACACACATAATATTTTGAACTTAAGGGTATCACCATTATAATCACTAGTTTAACACACATTTTATGGGTTTACTCAGGTTAGCCAGGTGCTTCCCAAATTTTTTCAGAATATAAGCTAGCTGTGTGAAATTGCAGCTCTATGATCATATTCCAGATGTCAACAAATGTAGTTTATAAATGGTCTGAAATAAATAACCCATTCAATATAAAAAGCAATATACTGTATGCTCTACACATGGTCTGAAAGTCATCACTTTAGTAAATTAATTTTCTTTGCTACTGTATTCCACACACAGTCCAGTAAAAACTACATGCCTTTAGCACTAGTTTCTTACTGAAATTCATAATGTGCATTAAACAATTGGTGATCTCTTTAAAGTAGGAAGTCAGGTCTGACAATCTGAAACACACATTTGGCTGCCCTTTTCATGTGGGAATGAGAGCCACTGCTGCTGAAAAATCAGAGGAATGAAAACTTGTAATTTGTAAATAACATCAGAGGCTTTGAAATACAGATTTTCCAGAAAGGCCTTCTGAAACTTGACTCTCAGAGATAAAAGGGTTGGCAGCAGGATAAAAGCAGCTTTACCTTCTATCCCCAGTTGCACAAATGAAAGGAGCAGCTCATGAATAAACACTGTTTACCCATTGAGAAGGCATCATGATGGTGCCAATCTACCCTGGAATATTAGTGTTAGGTTACTAGATGAAACCAAAATAACTTAGTTTGCATGAACTTGAAGAATGAAAAGGCAATAAAAAGGGGTCTGACCACTTCAAACTATACAACATGCTTTATTTTTGAGAAGAGACAATATGTAAAAATATATTGAGTATAGTCTGAAGAAAAATCCTTTAATAGTATAAATACACAACCAAATGCATCTCATGAAAAACATGCAATAATATCTTTCTTTTAGAGGTGTAGTATAATGAAGAAAATACAGGATCCAGGGAGCTTGGTAAGACTCCATTTTAAAATCTGAAATTTACTTCTACATTCCCAATTTAAAATCTTATTTTAAAACTGAAAAAATGAAGTTTCACAATCTGAATATACTTTATAAACATACACACACATACACACACACCCACACACTATATGTAGGTTTAATGCAGTGTCTGCCCAATATTCTAATATTGGCAAGGGGGGGCATTCCCTGTATCAAGAAGTAATAGTTAAACTGAACTAAAAAACCTGCAGAGCCTTTATTAAAAAAAATGTAGTTATAATTATTGTTGTTATAATAGTTTGGTGTATATTTGACTACAGCTTTATTTTATTTTTTCTGATACTGTAATTATTTACTATTTACAGCAGCAACCAGTGTCACCTGGGTAAGTAATTTTTTTCACTTAAGTGACTGTAGTAAAAAATGAAAGGTACTCCCAGGGTCCAAATGTTGAGTTGCAAAGTACTCTGCTTTGTCATAGTGTGACAAAGTGGGGAGATGTGTGAAAAATTTTGTTGAGATTGGACCAGGGGTGTGGAATTGTATAATGAACACCCACAAACACACACACTGAGCTATATAAGATACGGTAAAGTCAGCATGTACAACAAATGCTGTTAAAAACAGCTCTTCAAATTTTGCCTGTTAACACTAGAATTACCAGACCCTATGAAAAAACTTGTAGATCCAGCCCACCTTAAATCCGTTCGCACCTCTCCGTCAGCGTCTTTTGTCCTGTAAATGTGCCTATAAAGAAAAGCAGCAAGCAGCCTACTTTTCCATCCCCCCACAGCTGCAGAACGTGCACATAGTTCTCCCAGCTCATGCCTTGATTGATTATCTGGGAGTGAAGTGCTGGAGTTTTAGAGTGGAAATAAAAGATTATTTGTAATACATGCATTTCATGTGTGTTCCGTTTCTACAATGATCTGTGTAAACACATTGTTAAAACAAACGTTTTCATATTTTAGTAGTAAATGACAAAATGTTGGCAGAAACTATATGATGTGTGAAGTCTGAAGTCCAAAGATTAAATAAACACTTTCACAAAAGGTTCAAGGATAAAACAACAGCTCCCGTGGTGTAGTGGTAAGATTTGCTGACTTGTAATCAAGAGTCCCCGGTTTGATCCTGACTGCCTCCTATACTTGCCATTTTCAGAATAAAACATGTTATAGCACACAGCAAATGGCCACCTGCATGTTCCTGCTTGCACTGAACAAGCTCACACCTTCTGGTGCACGGTGTCAACGCAGCACGGAGAAAAAAAGAAAGAGACAAATATATGGGACATTGGGTATAAATTTATTGTACTTGTAAAAGTTAGCTTTCTTCAGTTTTATTCTCTGAATCACGATCACGCTGTAACCCCCCACCTCACCCCGTCCCTCCTGATCTGACTCTAAGTAACAGCGCAGATCTGACGCTGTTCGTTTTCAAATAATATTGCATTAGTGCGATGATGTTTTCTGATTGGTACTATTCAGGTCATAAAATTATTTCTTCAAAATGTCACATATATTGTCTCTTTATTTCAGGTGTGTAATAGAAACCACAGCATAGAGAGAAGTGTGCGCATTGCAACAGGTACACATGTCGTAAATGTAGTAAGGATGATCCTTGCGTGTGTGTGAACTGTTAACATTTGAATTTGATGATTGCATATAGCGCTGAACTTACCACTCTGTACTATTCTTTCCTCTGCATGTCCTGGAGTACAAAAGAAACAGCATACAGCAAAGTGGAGACTGGCAAGATCGAAAAAAAAAACAAAAAAAAAAACATGCAGTCACTGATTACAAGTGCAAGATGTTATGCGAATGAATATGAATAATATGAATAATGTTGCATCCGTGCCACAATGTTTTCCGAAATGTACTATACAGGTCATAAAATGAATAATTCCAAATATCATATATACCTATGTCTGTGTTTTTTTTTTTTTGACATCATAGACCATAAGGTGCACACTAATTTAGCGTGAGCAGGAACACTCAATAAAACTGAATAAAAAAAAAAAAAAAAATCGAGTGACGGTGAGATACAAAGAAGGCAGATTCACCAGCATTTGTGTGTCAGCTTTTATCCCTCCAGACCAGAGAATGTCCAGTTCCATTGCCTCAAAACACCACTCACATCTACAGTTACTCCCAGTTTCAAATAAAAACTATCAGCGTCAGATCCCTAGGTGGGGGGGGCGGTAGTATGTATCATGATCGTGACAGAGAGAATAAAAGTGAAAATAAAACGGTAACTTTCACAAGTACTATAAATGTCCACCATCTGTTACGGATGCAAACCAAATGTATGTGTGTACTGTATAATATTAACAATAAGAGCAGCTCACTACTGAAAACAGCAAATATAGGAAGCAGTCGGGATCGAAACGGGGACTCTTGATTACAAGTCAGCAAATCTTACTGCTACACCATGGAAGCTGTTGTTTTATCCTTGAACCATTTGTGAAAGTGTTTATTTGATCTTTGGACTTCAGACTTCACACATTATATAGTTTCTGGCAACATTTTGTCATTTACTACTAAAATATGAAAAACGTTTCTGTTTTAACAATGTGTTTACACAGATCATTGTAGAAACGGAACACACATGAAATGCATGTGTTCCAAATAACGATCTATTATTTCCACTCTAAAACTCCAGCACTTCACTCCCAGATAATCAATCAAGGCATGAGCTGGGAGAACTATGTGCACGTTCTGCAGCTATGGGGAGATGGAATAGTAGGCTGCTTGCTGCTTTTCTTTATAGGCATATTTACAGGACAAAAGACGCTGATGGAGAGGTGCGAACGGATTTAAGGTGGGTCAGATCTACAAGTTTTTTCGTAGGCTCTGGTAATTCTAGTGTTAAGGGTACCCACAGCAGTACCTTTGAAGCCTCCCTTTATATAGGGGTATTCCTAGGTCTCAGGACAAAATGGAGAATATTTGTCTATGCAAACACACTACAATGAACAACTTTTAGTAGCCTACTAAGGGTGACTAATGTAGTAAGACAGGGTAACCTCCAGGGTCACTTTGAAGCCCCCCCTTTAAACTAGGATATCTCTGGGGCTCAGTACAAAATGGAGAAAATTTCTTTATGCAAACCCACCTGATTGAACAACTTTTGATAACTAAGGGTAATTCCTGTAGTAAGTAGGGGTAAACACCAGTTTAAAAAAAAAAAAGTGTACTCTCGGGGATCTACCCTGTAGAACTGCTTTGGCTAAAGACAGATTTCAAATTTTGTCTGCCAAGAGTACCTAACGTAATAACTTCAAAACCCCCTGTTTAAAGAGGGGTACACCCCTAGGGCCCAGGACGAAGTGGAGAAAATTTCTTTATGCAAACCCCTGCAATGAACAACTTCTGGTAACCTTCTAGAGGTACCTAGTGTAGTAAGTCAAGGTGTTCCCCAGTAAATAAGGGGACCACTGGGATCAATATTGTGGGCTGGGACAGACTATAATCTTTCTTAGATCAAATTAGGTAAGTGTGGCACACACATATTTTAAGCTTTATATATTAGATAAGAACACATACTCCAAGATGTCTAAAATGTTTTCCGAAAGACATAAAAAGCAAGACTGAAAAAAAGATAATATTGTAATATTAATGATAGTTCAAATTAAGGTTTAAGAACTTAATAAGAGAACACGAAATATAATTCAATATTCTTAAATCTGTTTAATTCAGGACTTTGGTCTTGGGGCCACAAGCCTATTGCTGCAGCATAGGGTGCAAAGCAGGAAAATGTGCCAGTTCATCGCAGGTCAAAATTGTGCATATACCCACACACACATACAGGGCCAAACCAACTTGAAATTTATTGCCAGGCAATATAGTTGCTAGGAATTAGTAAATACAATTAACATCACTATTTATAGTATATGACACAATCAAATACTATATAAAACACCAAAACAGTGAATGATAATATATTAAGGATATATTGCACAAAACACAAATATATTAAAACTTTTCTACAATGTGGAATTGCACTAATGCCCAGTATATGTACGAAGGCTTTATAAAGTAAACATAATTTAAGTTAAACAGAGGTTTTTGAAGATCAAGATGAGACGTGGCAGAGATGAATCAGAGAATGTATTTAACTAAAGTAACCGCAGTAGGTTCCTGTCTTCAGTGACTTGTAACATTTCTATAGCAATAATAACTAAAAGAGGGTTGAGTGGGGTCTTTGATTATATTTCCTAGCACATTTTCTGAGCAGATGTAGTGCTCAGCCAACCAGTTATGGGGAAAGTGACAATGCTTTCAATGGCTGCACAATAAAACTGAACTAGCAATGAAGCAATGACTGGGGCAAGTTAAACTTGGTAGATAAAAAGCACTGCCGAGCATTTTTCACAACAGAAGTTGATGAGTGTCTCCTAAAATCAATAACCATTTCAAATTTCATCTGAGTATTCAGGGTGAGATTGTTGAGGGTACATCAACTGGCCAGCTAATCCACATGCCACCTATATAGCACATTATGTTCATCAATGATCAACCTGATCAGGGTGGTGAAGAAGAAGAAGAGGAAGTAAAGCACACCCTGAGGGACCCTGTGCTTAGGGTCAAGGTCCCTGACTGATACTTGCCCAGCTTCATAATCTGACATCTGTTTTTCAGAATGTCAGTGATCCAGAGACATGTGGCATAGTACAGATTCATATTGTGAAGATTGCATAAAATATAGGGCTGTCAACCTAAAAAGTTTTAATTGTAAGCAATCAATCGTAACAGGTCACTTGATTAATCTTAATTAATCATATGTTTAATATGCATAAAGCTAGTTTCAACAATGTCTAGTAATGCTTTGTAAATGTGACTGCTGTACCAACTTCTTACATTCTCAAACTGTGAAGACTTGAACCTTTATTATAAATCTCTGATACATGACACAATTGTCCCATGTGAAAGTAATGTGAAAGAATTGTCAGATCTTACTGAATAATGTCTCTCAGCCCTGCATCTACAATTATATTTAGAAGTCTACAGTCTGATGCAATTAATTTTTCAATAAATAGCGGTAGTCATTTATGGGAGGTATTTTCTGCAAAAAAAGAAATGAAAATTAAAATTATAAAATGAAAATGCAATCTCTCTTTTGCAGTTTTTTTGTAAGAATATCAATATTGCATGACTTAAACACAGCTCCAATGATCAAAGGTACACACTGCAACAAAGAACGAAGAATTGTGGGAAATCGAAATGCAATGCTTCACCCATTGTCCCATGCTATTTGCATGTTGACAACTTGAAAATGAAAATGCAAAGTGGAAAATGAAAATTCAATGAGCAGCAGGTGGCGCCACTGCTTATTTGCATTTAACTTTTCATTTTTACAGCTTCATTGCTGTTCAGGCTGAAAATGAAATTGTACATGTGTTAATTTTATTTTTAATTCTTCCATCATTCTTACGTGTAGACTCAAAAATGAAATTGAAAAAGAGGGATTGCATTTTCATTTTATAATTTTAATTTTCAATTCCTTTTTTGCAGAAAATACCTCCAAAAGCTGCTGCTCTAGATTTTCTTTCATTCATGGACAAAAGCAGAATTGTACATTCATGGATTGTAATCTGCTGCAGACATTGCTGCCTAATGTTAGAGTTTTTAATTCCACGTTTTGCTCAAGTGACATGTCAAGGAACTTGTACTTTTGTGATATTAACAAATTTTATAAAAAAAAAGTATATATAAATATTGACTATTTTGTTCTTTAAACTGTATAGGAGAAATTTCAATGAAAAGCAACCATCATAAATTTTGTCTTTCTTAGCCATGGATAGGCTGTATAAGGGATTCCCACATTTTAAGTCAAGTTCCCCGACTAATATAAACCCAACGCGATGAAGCAACAGATGATCTTGGATCTTGGTTACTGCTAACAGTGTTCACACAGCATAATTTTGTATAATAAGAGACTTGTGTATAATAAGAGACCTATTAATCAAAGCAAATGCTCAACAGCAGCAGACTATTGATATCACTGGATATCTCCAGACCAGGGGTTTCAACCTTTGTTTTTGGGTATAGCACTTCCAGGAACTGAACCTCTTTGAAGTGTCCCCATTTTCTTGATGTGTTACATTGTTAAGTGTTAAGTAGGCACAAAGTGGTATTTTTTGACTCCCACCCCTTCCAGTAATTTTGCATTTAGGGATGTTAACATGTGATTATAGATTTTTTTTTTTGCAGATGTGTGTGTCTTTTCGTTTTTCTTATGCATAACAAATGTGTTTTTTTCTAGTTTTTTTAAGTTAAGAATAGTACATTGGCTTGATAAGGAATAAAAATTCAAAAGCCCAAAATTTCTAGATTTTTAATTTACAAAAAATATACAGTTATACAAATCAAAGAAGCAGAAAAATAAAGTTACACACTGTATAACTCAGGCTCAAGGAAAGAGAAAAATAACTCAAAATCAATTATAAAGGTTAAGTGCATTTATGCTGTATAGGTTCATTATTGTTAATGTCAGATTGATAATTTTAAACAAAGTTCTGTTTCTAACTTCAGCCTAGTCCTGCATTTATTTTTAAAGGCAGGATAAAGGTTACCAGACATTGGCAGCTCGGCCTGAAACAATACCTATCTGCTGTTAATACTTATAGCACTAAAATGCAATTTTAGATATGTGTATTTTATTATTAACAACTGTTAAAACTCCTTTTTGCTCTTCATTAGATATTGTCCTGCCTTTCTAAAACTGTTCAAACAATTACGGTACAAAAAGAAAGTTCATCAAAACTAAAAAAATATGTAATGTTGACCTGAGAGAGTGACACACAGACATGCTGTGCAGCCTGCCAAAGTAGGTAGGGGTGTGAAAGTGAGCACTCACAAGAGTGCTCTTTTTACAGAAATCCTTTGGTCTTGGGGTGTGGTTCCCAAGTAGCACTTCCATTGGCATGGCAATGTATATGAAAGAGGAGTGGAGTTTCGTAGCAAGAGCACTGTGAGATGGCATAGTGAAATTGAACCATAACTCAGCGTGGAACCTCAGGATTATCTACTGTGTAACAAAATGGTCTTTTCAAATCTAACTTTTTACCCACTTTTTTGTTGCTTGGCAAAACACCTAACAGTTTACACCTGTGTGTTTCACAGATTGAGGTCCTCTGCTCTCATGGATAACTACATTGATAATATGGCTGCTTTGTTTAACAACTGAAGACCACTTTCAGTTACCCGTATGTTTATTTAAAAATTAGACAAATTCAGACAATCTTATTAATATCACCTTGTCTGTGGACAAGACCCCTAGGTTGAAAATCTCTGGCTTAAATAGGAAGGGGAGACAAACAGTGCATATATTAAATGCAATTAAGGAAAAAAGTGTTATACCTTTGAAATTAACCACATGCATTAACGCTTTAACTTTGATAGCCCTAGTTAAATGCTGAACTAAAATCCACAAAACACCTCTTATTCAAACACATCATGTTTGGGATGCTGGAGAAAAACTGGAGTATCCAGAGGAATGTCAAAACAGATGTGGGTGTGGGTTTCAAAGACAGGAAAATGAATCCATAAGTCGGCAGCACTTACACCTGAGCCACAATACCATCCTTCGTTAATTAGACAATCTTTAGTACAAAGATTTCAGGTGTTATTAAATAGGATTCTCTATGCTGGTAAAGAAATAAAAAAAATGTTCATTACAATTTTATCTGCTATGATATAAATCTGCACAAAAGGTCCACCAATTCATTTTCTGAATTCATGTATTTCAATACACAATTGTACGGTTATGAAACATATATACTGGCAGCTACCAGGCACATCATAGGAAGCATAAAAGAAACAAACCTGGACACAATTCAACTGCAGAGCACATAGCACACAAACGTTCAGTCAAACAGGGCAAATGTTGCACTGTCAATGAATCTAAAGTATTTAACATGCAGGAGGAGACTAGAAGAAACAAGAAAATTGTATACAGTTAGTGACAAATCCATGTTAATGGAGGTATAATAACAAGTATGTCACAGGGTTTAAGGTTTTCATTTTGACCCCAAAAAAGACAAAATGTATAACATGTGGAAGCTGAAAACACCAGCTTAATAGTAAGTGATCTTTAGAGAAGCACTCAAAGCAAGCAATAAAAATTAATATATTACTAAATAGATACCGTATTCTAATTTACTAAGATATCACTTACAGTTGCCTATATACTGTAAATTATGCCCATAACCATCACTGAAAAATTTTTAAATTGGAAGATTTTTTTATTTTATACACACTGAAAATCAACACAAAACAAGTTGCTACATCCAATAAAATGAATCTCAGAATGTTTTGTCAGAATGAAAGCCAGAAGATACAGCAGTATATAACAGATAATGGTGGTGAGGCTTACAGCATAACATACCATAAACAATGAAAAAAAAATATGGCTTTGGATTTAAAATACAGAAACCCTGGAAACACTAAAGTTTCTGTACTCATTAGCTTTATTAATTTGTTGTTACAGTAATGAAAATTTAGGAGTACAGTGGCCTATTTTACAACCTGCTCCTTGTTAAAGCAAGCTAAGTATATTTGTGTCCAAAGGCAATAAATACCACAGTCACAAAGAAAACTGGGTGCAGAATTAGGCCTACAACACAAGGAACAGTGTCTGCAGGCTGGCAAAAAGGATAAGCTGATTAAAAGGAGCAACTTCTAATAACAAACAATTAATAATGTATCAAAACCCCCAAATTACAGTTATTCTATGTACTGTGCATTTTGTGACAAAAAATAACAAGATCTAAAAACATATACCATTACACAAGATTTAGGCTTAAACTACTCAGTAGGCACAAGAAACCTGTACAGGACCATAACTACACCTTATCTGACCAGTGTAATACACACCCTCACTTCCATTAAAGTCATAATCCTCTGATACTGCACAGTTCTTAAATGTCCATGCAGCATGGTTTAACCAGTTCTGGAAGAACTGTAATTCACAGGAATAAATGTTAATTTTAAGAGAGCTACTGTATAACCTTGCCTAGATGCGTAAAAAAAAGAGTGCAGATTATATTATATATATATATATATATATATATAATATAATCTGCACTCTTTTTTTTTAAGTAACTAAGTGACTAAGTCCGTATGATCAAAAGGGGGGGGGGTTTATCGTTATTCACTCCCATACCACCATAATGGGCACGGCACGCACCCTGACCAAGTGGGGCATCAAAATAGTACATAAACCCACCAACAATCTGCGCATGGTCCTGTTTAATGCTAAAAACAAGAAATCGACAGCCGAAACACGAAACGCAGTTTATAGTATTCCATGCAATTCTTGCTCAGCTGTATACATAGGACAAACGTCAAAAAGAATTTCAACACGTGTACAGGAACATCGCAACGCTGTCAGAAGAAAGGACGCACTATCTTTGATATATGCACATACGAAATCGACAGGACACACATTCAACTGGGACAACGTGAAAGTAAAATTTAAGGCCAGTACAAAAAGCGCCAGAGAGTTGGCCGAGTCTTGGCTATCAGATGAAAATGCCATCAACAGACACTTGGACATAAACCCAGCATATGCCAACTTAAGAAGGACATATGCACTTTAATTTAATGATACACCCCCCCCCCCCCCTTTTGATCATATGGACTTAGTCACCTCCAACCCCCCTGAATGTGTTGCTATATATTGCCTTTGATTCTTGTAAGTCTAAGCATTATCCTCTGATGAAGACCCCTGATAGGGGTTGAAAGCTCAGGAATAAAACTATTTTATGATACGTGATTCGTTTTTTCTCCCTTTGTGGATCTCCAACTGCAAATATTATATATATATATATATATATATATATATATATATATATATTATATAAAGAAAAAAACACAACATAACTCTGCACAAACACTTTCTCTGACCTGATGATGATGTAATTTCAGACTCGTTAGTTAGTATACATAACAACTAAAAAAAACAATCCATGTCTCACTCAACATACAGAAGTGCATCTTTTCATTTCTTGCTCAAGTATTCAGTATAGAGCTCTTTTCTAATTAAACAACTGAGTTGTATTCATTGGGCAAAAAGCGGCATATTTGCTGCAGCTTGACAAATTCTGTCTGCCTGTTTTTTAAAAGCTGTGGGGGTGGATGGGAATGATCCCCTAATGTTGTACTTTGGAAAGTTCATTAATAAGGATTCTTCTATAGAGATTTCCCTTGAAAATATTTATTATTTTAAAGTAGCAGAAAAAGACTGTTTTTTCAAGTCATCCACTGATATTTCAAAACAAAAAAAGGGAAAAATAAAGGTCAGAATAAATATTCAGATGACCAAAAAAATAAAAAATAAAAATAAACACCCAGTAAGTCAAATCAATGTTGCCCAAGTTCAAGCATCCTTGTTTTGAACCAGGGGGTTTAGGTATTCACTGTTCTCAAATTGGCCACAATCCACCAATTATGACTCTACTTCTGTGGTACATGATTTCACCATAAATGTATAGTATCACGAGCATGAGAAGAAATCAAAATATATACTAAAAATAGTAACTTTAAATATACTAATAATAAAGCTAGAACATCATTTACTACTGTACACACTATTTGTCAGCAAATCTAGATCCTGACATCATGGAAATTAGAAGAAGTGGGCTTGCATTAATGCAGTAAAATTACTATATGTAAGAAGTCATTCAGACAACAATGGAATCTTTAAAACGACAGGTGCAAAAATATTTTTTCACCTGGGAGGAGTCTGCAATACCCACTATGCTTTAAAGAACATTATTAGTGCTGTTTGCACAACAACCTTAAAAGAAGGTTGGGACAAATGTACATTTCAAACAGCTGATGGAATGTGTTGCTGGCAAGAGTGCTACCTCTGCATATGTGCAGTTTTTTCTTTTTTTTCTTTTTTAAGCCCTGATGACCTTTGAATAAGCAGGTTAGAGTATGCCTCATTAATACAAATAAAGTCTACAAGGTGGATAATACACACTTTTTATTGCAAAACCTGCCAAGGCAATTGGAAAAATACACATTATTAACAAAATAATCACTAAAAGGGAAAACATGTAACATTTAAAGGAATGCAATAGCAGAATGCACTTCATTATTAACAAATTATATTAACCAAAATTAACCAAAAATGGAGAATCATTTAGAATTTATAAAATAACAGTGCAACACTGTATTTTCCCTAGGCCAATAAGATTCAGAAATTAACATAGTCACAAGTTCAGTTGTTTTCCAGGTAATACAACTTGAATAAAGGATATTAACATCCATAAATAGATCAACTGAAATAGACTAGCTTGTCCCTGCCTTTCGGCCGATGCTGTCAGGACAAGGTTGGAGTCCTGTAAACCAGATCTGTTTTAAGCAGTGTTGAAAATGTATTGTGTATGTAAATAGCTAAAGTCAAATTTGGAAGAAATAATGCCAAATGCTTCCAGTATGCAACAATGAATAATTTCTTCTCTTAACCATTAAATTACTAAGCACTAAAAATTCTCTTCAGCATTAACTGGTCCATCCATTCATGTAATGAAACCACTTATTTAAATGCTCTAGTTTATTTTGACTACAGTCTTTATTCACAATGAAAAACTGTAGCACAGTGTCCTCTGTTTGCCAGTTTTAACATGAATAACTTAAAATAAATAAGAACTTAAAATAAACATACATTTTTTCCTGTTATATAGAACATGCATTTTCCCTGTTGTGTAGAAAGTGAAAACAAGTTAATTCAATCAGGCTTCTATGGCCTGCTAATGAAACTTTCTTCAAGATTTCTGAATACATGCATGCTATCACAACACAGCAGCACAGGAAACAAGAAACATTTAAAGGTAACTTTTGTGGAGTTGTAAGAAGTGCTAGAGTCAACAAAAGGCACTAGCAAAATACAGCCACACCGCATAGTGAAAATTTGCCATGAGTATATAGAGCTTGTGTTTATAAGAGAACAGTAAGCTGAAATCACATCTAGGACTGGTTTCTGCCTTACTGGGAAAGCAAGTCTGGATTTGAATTGAGGATGAATGAATAAATTGTGACCTCAGTCCCAGAGATGGGGGAGCCCACCTCTGAGTCCCCAGGCTCTGCTTCCTCATTGGAAGACATGTTAATGGGATTGAGGAGGTCTTCGAAGTACTCCCCCCACCGACCCACAACGTCCCGAGTCGAGGTCAGCAGCGCACCATCCCCACCATATACAGTGTTGACACTGCACTGCTTCCCCTTCCTGAGACGCCGGATGGTGGACCAGAATCTCCTCGAAGCCGTCCGAAAGTCGTTCTCCATGGCCTCCCCAAACTCCTCCCACGCCCGAGTTTTTGCCTCAGCAACCACCAAAGCCGTATTCCGCTTGGCCTGCTGGTACCTATCAGCTGCCTCCAGGGTCCCACAGGACAAAAGGGTCCTGTAGGACTCCTTCTTCAGCTTGACGGCATCCTTCACCGCCGGTGTCCACCAACGGGTTCGGGGATTGCCGCCACGACAGGCACCGACCACCTTACGGCCACAGCTCCGGTCAGCTGCCTCAACAATAGAGGCACGGAACATGGCCCATTCGGACTCAATGTCCCCCACCTCCCTCGGGATGTGGTCGAAGTTCTGCCGGAGGTGGGAGTTGAAGCTACTTCTGACAGGGGGCTCTGCCAGATGTTCCCAGCAGACCCTCACAACACGTTTGGGCCTACCACGCCTGACCGGCATCCTCCCCCACCATCGAAGCCAACTCACCACCAGGTGGTGATCAGTTGACAGCTCCGCCCCTCTTTTCACCCGAGTGTCCAAGACATGTGGCCGCAAGTCCGACGACACGACCACAAAGTCGATCATTGAACTGAGGCCTAGGGTGTCCTGGTGCCAAGTGCACATATGAACACCCCTATGCTTGAACATGGTGTTCGTTATGGACAATCTGTGACGAGCACAGAAGTCCAATAACAAAACACCGCTCGGGTTCAGATCGGGGGGGCCATTCCTCCCAATCACGCCCTTCCAGGTCTCACTGTCATTGCCCACGTGAGCATTGAAGTCTCCCAGCAGAACGAGGGAGTCCCCAGAAGGTATGCCCTCTAGCACACCCTCCAGGGACTCCAATAAGGGTGGGTACTCCGAACTGCTGTTCGGTGCATACGCACAAACAACAGTTAGGACCCGTCCCCCCACCCGAAGGCGAAGGGAGGCTACCCTCTCGTCCACCGGGGTAAACCCCAATGTACAGGCTCCAAGTTGGGGGGCAATAAGTATACCCACACCTGCTCGGCGCCTCTCACCGGGGGCAACTCCAGAGTGGTACAGAGTCCAGCCCCTCTCAAGGAGATTGGTTCCAGAGTCCAAGCTGTGCGTCGAGGTGAGTCCAACTACATCTAGCCGGAGCCTCTCAACTTCGCGCACTAGCTCAGGCTCCTTCCCCTTCAGAGAGGTGACATTCCACGTCCCAAGAGCCAGCTTCTGTAGCCGAGGATCGGACCGCCAAGGTCCCCGCCTTCGGCCACCACCCAACTCACACTGCACCCGACCTCCTTGGCCCCTCTCATAGGTGGTGAGCCCATGGGAAGGAGGACCCATGTTGCCTCTTCGGGCTGTGCCCGGCCGAGCCCCATGGGTGCAGGCCCGGCCACCAGGCGCTCGCCATCGAGCCCCACCTCCAGGCCTGGCTCCAGAGTGGGGCCCCGGTGACCCGCGTCCGGGCAAGGGAAAACGCCGTCCAAAATTGTTTTTCTTCATAGGAGGTTTGTTTAACCGCTCTTTGTCTCATCCCTCACCTAGGACCAGTTTGCCTTGGGTGGCCCTACCAGGGGCATAAAGCCCCGGACAACAGAGCTCCTAGGATCATTGGGACACGCAAACCCCTCCACCACGATAAGGTGGTGGTTAAAGGAGGGGGTGACTGAGGTCACCGAGGTGGTCAAAAAACTCCTTGGTGGCAGGGCCCCGGGGGTGGATGAGATACGCCCGGAGTTCCTCAAGGCTCTGGATGTTGTAGGACTGTCTTGGCTGACACGCCTCTGCAACATCGCATGGACATCAGGGACAGTGCCTCTGGATTGGCAGACCGGGGTGGTGGTCCCCCTCTTTAAGAAGGGGGATCGGAGGGTGTGTTCCAACTACAGAGGGATCACACTCCTCAGCCTCCCTGGAAAAGTCTATTCAGGGGTCCTGGAGAGGAGGGTCCGTCGGATAGTCGAGCCTCGGATTCAGGAGGAACAGTGTGGTTTTCGTCCTGGTCGCGGAACAGTGGACCAGCTCTATACCCTTAGCAGGGTCCTGGAGGGTGCATGGGAGTTTGCCCAACCAGTCTACATGTGTTTTGTGGACTTGGAAAAGGCATTCGACCGTGTCCCTCGGGGAATCCTGTGGGGGGTACTCCGAGAGTATGGGGTACCGGCCCCCCTGATAAGGGCTGTTCGGTCCCCTGTACGATCGTTGCCAGAGCCTGGTCCGCATTGCCGGCAATAAGTCGAACCCGTTTCCAGTGAGAGTTGGACTCCGCCAGGGCTGCCCTTTGTCACCGATTCTGTTCATAACTTTTATGGACAGAATTTCTAGGCGCAGCCAGGGCGTTGAGGGGGTCCAGTTTGGTGGGCTCAGGATTGGGTCACTGCTTTTTGCAGATGATGTTGTCCTGTTTGCTTCATCAGGCCGTGATCTTCAGCTCTCTCTGGATCGGTTCGCAGCCGAGTGTGAAGCGGCTGGGATGAGAATCGGCACCTCCAAATCCGAGACCATGGTCCTCAGCCGGAAAAGGGTGGAGTGCCCTCTCAGGGTTGGTAGCGAGATCCTGCCCCAAGTGGAGGAGTTCAAGTATCTCGGGGTCTTGTTCACGAGTGAGGGAAGAATGGAGCGTGAGATCGACATGCGGATCGGTGCGGCATCCGCAGTAATGCGGGCTCTGCATCGGTCTGTCGTGGTGAAAAAGGAGCTGAGCCGCAAGGCGAAGCTCTCAATTTACCAGTCGATCTATGTTCCTACCCTCACCTATGGTCATGAGCTATGGGTAGTGACCGAAAGAACGAGATCGCGAATACAAGCGGCTGAAATGAGTTTCCTCCGCAGGGTGTCTGGGCTTTCCCTTAAAGATAGGGTGAGAAGCTCAGTCATCCGGGAGGGGCTCAGAGTAGAGCCGCTGCTCCTCTGCATCGAGAGGAGTCAGATGAGGTGGCTCGGGCATTTGATCAGGATGCCTCCTGGATGCCTCCCTGGTGAGGTGTTCCGGGCACGTCCAACCGGGAGGAGGCCCCGGGGAAGACCCAGGACACGCTGGAGGGACTATGTCTCTCGACTGGCCTGGGAACGCCTTGGGATTCTCCCGGAAGAGCTAGAAGAAGTGGCTGGGGAGAGGGAAGTCTGGGCATCTCTGCTCAAGCTGCTGCCCCCGCGACCCGACCTCGGATAAGCGGGAGACAATGGATGGATGGATGGATGAATAAATTGTCTGCGGTGGGTTGGCACCCTGCCTGGGATTGGTTCCTGCCTTGTGCCCTGTGTTGGCTGGGATTGGCTCCAGCAGACCCCCGTGACCCTGTGTTCGGATTCATCGGGTTGGAAAATGGATGGATGGATGAATAAATTGTTTAAGCTTATACATTGTAAGTACATTGTAAGTGTTTCTAATAGATGTTTCCTTTTTTATGCATTTGTCATTGTTTATGTAGAGCCCCCCTTCTTTAAGTGTCTCTTTTTTTCTTTAAAGCATTCAAGTTATCTGTGAGGTTCCATGAGGCAAAATCTAGAAATCTAAAATGTTACAAAATTCAACAAAATGGAAATGAAATCTAATCCTGCAGCTCCTGTCAAACTAGATCTACAGTGTATTAAGAGTCAAAAAAACCAATGACAATTTTGACTCTTTCAAATATATCCACTAACTGTTGTCAATGTTTCTACTTAAAGAATATATAATCAATGACTGCAATATTTTGTTGTCACAGTCTAAAGAATCTGATGATATATTAACAGGAATATTAACAACTGAAAACTTTTTTTTTTCTTCATTTTATGAAAAAAAACTTATTTTGATATTTTTGGTTCTGGATCTTGGAGGCTGTGAAATTGAACTGCCACAACCAATGCATTCTCTGGTCAAATTTTCATAAAATTACTAACTCCTTAGACTAGACTAAAAGATGAACAAACTAAATTAAAGACTCAAGCTTCCATTAAGCTTACTTCCAATAAGGGAGTTACTTATATAAAATAACCAAACATTTAATAATGGTTTCACCAAGTAAAGAACTTAAAGTAAAAATATTACTAGTGCATATTTTGACAACAGAGTTTAAACCTATAAGGTTTATTATCGATAGGCTATGAACTCAATGTGTACAAACTCTGCATACTAGACTTTACTCTATAGAGCAAAATGCAAATTAACAGACATACTAATGAAAATAGCATCCATATTACTAAACGAGAATGGTAAACCGGATATAGATGCAGGGACCTGCCCGTGGATGCAAAAGACACACAAAGCCCCCCCCCCCACCAGAGCAAAACAGGAGAGACTACGAACCGTCAGAGTAGGAAACAAAGTAAAACCTCATAAAGAGGTTAAATAACAGGGACAAACACATGGAGAGCAGGTACAGAACAAAGCCCCCCCCGCCCAGAGTAAAACGAGAAAGACTACGAACCGTCTGACATGCCGCAAGCAGGATAAAGCGAGCGTCAGAGTAGGAAACAAAGTAAAACCTCATAAAGAGGTTAAAGAACAAGGACAAACACATGTGAGAGCAGGTTACAGAACAAAGCCCCCCTGCCCAGAGTAAAACGAGAAAGACTAAGAACCGTCTGACATGCCGCAAGCAGGATAAAGCGAGGTCAGAAGTAAAACACAGAGTAGGAACAAAGTAAAACTTTATAAAGAGATTAAAGAATGGGGACGAACACATTGAGAGCGGGTTACAGATGATGAAAACTGGAATGCAACAGCTTCAAAAAAACCTAGGCACGAAACACATGCACACCGAGATACAGAATATAAAGACAGAAACAACGACAGTTAAATGTCCACACCACACAGCGGAGGTACACAGCACGGTAAAAAATGACATAATATATGGAAAGCACAGGCGTCGCCGCCATATTGTGAGTGGCACTAATGTGTGGTGAAAGCACAGGAGGAGACATAGTAAAACAAGAGGAGTCAACGCCCCCTACGGAGTCCAGAAAGGTTCATACATCAAACCCGAGATGGTACGGACACGCGTCTGAAACCGCGGAAGCAAAACTGTCTCGGCTCCAAAACCAAACAGCTCAACAAGTAACACAGCTTCGACACCGAGCCCGCGTGGACAGATCTAATGAACGTGGACGCCTACAACGCGCGTCTCAAACCGCGTAGGCAAAGCAGGCACGGATTCAAATCGACACAGCTCCAGTGACCGAGATACAAACACGCGCCTGCCTGGATATAATTAATGAACGCAGGCGCCTACAACGTGCGTCTGAAATGCCACAGACCAGGCAGGCACTGCTCCAAAAAGAAAGAGCTCGACTAAACGAGATACGAAGTGAAACGGGAAACACTACAGAGTCCGCAGTGCTCCACAATGCACCGCATAATAGTTCGGAAAGAGCTTCGTAGTAACAGTGGGGAGACCCAGAGTGACACGGCAAACGCTACGTATTAAACATACGTCATCCTCACACATCTAACCTATACAGCATAGGTGAATCACATTACAGTGATGTATTATTAACAGTACGATAAATATCACAGTATCGCAAACAAATGAAAATTATTACTCGAAAAAGGGAAATTATATTCACCACGGACCACGTGTCATTGAAACAAAAGCAGAATAAAGCGAGATCAGAAATGAAAGACTGAGTAGAAAGCAAACTAAGACGTCATAAACAGGTTAAACGAGGGGGTCAAACACATGGAGAGCAGGTTACTGATAATGAAGACTGGAATTCAAAAGCTTCAAAAACCAAAGCTCGACTGACCGAGATACAAACTGAAACGGGAAACACTACGGGGTCCGCAGTAGTCCACAATGCACAGCATAATAGTACGGACGAAGCTCCGTTTTAACAGTGGGGGGCCCCAGAGTGACACGGGCGAACGCTCCGTATTAAACGTGCGTCATCCTCACACGTGGCTGCCCAGCGGGCACGGGTTCAAAACGCCAGGGGGTAGGCGAGCGAAGCGAGCAGGGGGCGGAGCCCCCTTGTACAGTAGGAATACATTTATTTTCTGCCATAAACATTATAGTTAGGTACAAGTGGAAATTTAAGCTATAAAATATAAATATGGCCACTCAGCTGCAGTAGTGTGTGGAAAAGTTATTCAAGGAAAGGTCATCAGTGAGGCACTATGCTTGCTGCAGGCTTAAGTTTACCACACCATACCATGTAGTATTGTATTGTCTGTCTAATGTCAGTCCATTCAAACCTGACAGTTATATTAAACCATGAATGTTACAAATATACTAAAGGAAAGCTGATCAATAATATCCTGTGCCTTATACAACTCACAGAAATGGGTGGAATGTTTATGTAAAGGAAAGGTAACTTTCGCTATCACTGTAGCAATCTGTGTTTTTCTTTACTTCTGTAGTACTGGCAGTCTTCCATTTGGCAGTTTATGATGTGCTCCTACAATGCACTAGTTAGTGGGAATTTGGAGCCAATTACCAAGTCACATAGTTGAAGCAGAATCCTTGACAACCTTTAAAAAAGTATGTGGATGAGATATTGGGTCCCTATCTATTAGCTGACCAAATGAACTCGATGAACTGAATGGTCTCCTCTTATTCGTCAAACTTATGTTCCGGATGCACCATACTTCACATGTCAGGCACCTGCTCTCCTTGATTCACGCATGAGCTCTCTTAAACTAAACACTATCTCAGAAATTGGCTCTAAAAGGCAAAAAGGCACACATGGGTATGTTTCATAAAGACTTTCATTGCACCTAGACTCAGGAAGACACAGATTTTTCAAATGTGCAGTGCTGTAAAAATCCTATAAAATATTAGACTGTGATGTTCAGCACATAGCTGACAAATAAGGGTCACGTCAGTACTAAAATTATATTAACTGAAAACTAATGCAGTCTCTGACATCTTCATATAAATAATGCTTGCTCCTAGTAAACAGGAAGAGCCAACAAAGCAGTCTGGACTAACAAATTGGTTCCACTTGCCCTGACAAGAGTTACTCATTTAATGACACAAAAATAACTTTATTGTGAAATGATATTTGCTTAGTAACCTTGCAATTAACTAAATAAATTTGACTAAACTGTGGACATTAAAAAAAGCATTTCATCTTTAGAAATACTTTAGTGAGGGCCACCCGTATACTGACACTTACAGTGCTTAGTATGAAACAAACAAACTGATTTAAAGGTTAAGGTGCAACTAATTGCAGCAGGAAAAATACATTTTGTTTTACACTGAACACTTTTTAAAATGGCTAATGAGATTAAAATTAGAAAAGAGTAGATTTCTGTCTTCATTATGAAAAATTTGCTAACAATAGTGAAACTGTTGACCTTGTGCAATAAATAAAGGAGCAGTGTCCAGACAAACACAAAAGCATTATTGATCAAATTCTCTGTAGGGTATATAAAGAAAAGACACTTAGACTTTGATTATTAATTAGAAACAAAAGTAAAGAAAAGGAATAGATAACAAGACACAATAAAACATTCTGAACAAGAACTAGCTTGCTTTGAAGTATTTGAACATATTCATTTTTGGTTACAAAATTTCAAATAAATCCATTCACTTGCAATTCTCTATGCCTCAAAAATGAACTCACATTTATAATATTCAACTTTAACCCCCTCCCTTCCCCATTCTGTGGTAGTAAGAACTTATCTCTGTATCATCACAGGAAGAAATTTCAGGATTGGGGGGAGGCCCAAATACACAACCAACTTCCTCCGGTCACTAGTATCTCAAAAGTCAATCCATTAAGATATTCCTGACCCCAGCTTGTGCTATTTTAACTGTCTGGCATACAGGAAGGAACTGATAAAAATAAGATTACAATTCATTTACAGACAAACGCCACTGCAGTGAGTGATGGGGGTGGGGGTTTAATTATGATTGATGCCTGAATAAATAAACGACAATGGAGCCCAGTTTTCAACACAGTATTAGATAAAAAAGGTCAGTGTTATATTTCACTGGGCTAAACATATACTTATAGACTGGCATTCAAAACACACACATCAAACCCTGTGGAGTAGCTTTTGTCTGGATATGTCTGTTATCTCTCAGCCATTCAAATCTCATTTAACCCAAAGTTGAAAATATTACAAGAATACAAATATTGCACAGAAATTGACCTATAAATGTATAAACACAAAAAGGGGGGAGGGAGTGCATTGACCTGTGTTTCAAACATTTTCTTGTATTTATTACACATTAACAAACTCTCCCTTCTTCTCCTTGACCTATATTTAATTCATTGAGGTCTACTGCTACTGCTGTATTTTTGATGTTTGGGTACCTAAGGAAGTAGCAAAATATAATTTTTATTGTACCTTAGGGATTAATGACAACTATTTGAACAAACGGAAAAGGCAAAATCAGGTCATCCACCTGAAGCTAAGCATGTTTGAGTCTAGCCAGTACTTGGATGGGAGATCAACCAAGAAAAGTTGGGTGGCTGCTGAAAGAGGTGTTGGTGAGAACAGCAGGAGGTGCTTACCTTGTGGTCTGAATGTGGATCCCAATGCCCCAGTACAGGACCTGCATTGTAAAAATGTCACCGTCCTGCAGATGTGATGTAAAATTGAGGTTCTGACTCTCTGTGGTCATTAAAAAGCCCTGGGCATCATTCATAAAAAGCAGGGTATATCCTGATGTCCTGGCTAAATTGCCCACCATGGCCTAGTCATTCTGTTGCTCTAATCATCCTCAGTCTCTGATTGCCTATCTATCTCTCACCCCTTCACCTCCTAACAGCTTAAAGCTTAGTCAGGTCCTCAAACAATTTAAATAACAGGCCAGGTTAACTGCAAATTACATGGTTTTACATAGAAGATATTAAAAAAAATTACTGATTTTATTAAAATCAAATAACACTCCATACAAGCAAGTCAAGTTTAACAAAACTAGGTTCGAAACAAATCAACTGCCACCCATGAGAAAGAGAGCTAGGCCAACAGAGTAAAACTTTAAATTAGTAAAAATAAGTAAATAGATAAATTAATACATGAATAAAAATACATAGAATAAAAAAGAGGGGAGAGAATCCGCTTCCTCAATTTAAATGCTTATTCTAAAACGTTATTGATTAGATCCTGCCAGATTTTGAAAAAGTTTTGTACAGATCCTTTAAGTGAGAATTTGATTTTTTCCAATTTCAGATAATATACAATATCAGTTACCCACTGACTTAAAATAGGTGAGTTATTATTCTTCCAGTTGAGCAAGATAAGTCTATGTGCCAATAGTGTAGTAAAGGCAATTACAGTTTGTTCTTCTCCACTTTAAGCCCATCTGGAAGTACACCAAACACAGCTGTTAATGGATAAGAAGTGATTGTGACATCAAGCCTGCCTGAAAGGCGCTTAAAGATTTGGTTGAAAATAACTTTAATTTGGTGCATGCCCAAAACATGTGGCCCAGTGAGTCTGGGACTTGACTGCAGCGTTCACAGGCTGTATCTTGCCCGGAAGCATTTTGGACAATTTTATACGAGATAGGTGTGCTCGATATATAATTTTAAGTTGAATAATTGTATGCTTTGCACATATGACATTTTTAGAAAGGACATTTCAATATTCCCAAAATTTCAAAAATGCCTTGACAGATTTGATTGAAATTTGGTGATGTTATAGAAAAAAGAAAATTAACTGACACTTTTTTGACAATATTTACTAATACCATAATAACTTACATGCTCTGTGTAATTCTGACAGCATGCTTTATGCAAATGAAGGATGCAGCAGAACTGATGGACCAGCCATGAGAATAGCAAAACTAACCAATAGGGATGACAGACGACTGAAGATGGGGCAGTGACCTGAACAGGAATAATGAGACATGATCACATTTTGAATTGGAAAGAAAAGGTTTTGCAGAAGCTGCTGACTACCCGCACTCTTAGATGCAGATGGGCTCTCATCTTAGTTATCTGTTCAAATCTGTTGACTTTTTGGTGTGAAGTATCAAGTGCTGTAAAGCACTCTTATATGAGTGATGAGCCAGGGGTGGCTCTCTAATATTTGTGTATTTTGAGTTTCCCCATGAAGTATTGCGTACCAACACAAATGATTACTGGGGGTTTGGTTTGACCTGTGGAGTTTCAGGAGCTGCGGGTGCAGTACCAAAAGGTAAAAGGCGTGATAACAGCTGCATGGCTCTTCCAAATTGCATTGCAGGATGGGGAGAGAGTCGAAATAACAGCAGTGTGGTAGGTAAAAAAGGGAACATGTTGCAGCTTAGAGGAAACATTAGCCAATGAGGCTTTTCAAATCAAAAGAATTCACTTTCCAGTAAAACTGTGTTTTTACAATAAGTATCAACAAAAGCAAAGTCACTTAGAAAAGGCTGGAAAAAGCTCATGATTGAGCTATGGCATGTATTCCTCATGGACATTGTGAATAGCATAGTCAAGAGAAAGCAGCTCCAGTGACCTAATAATATTAGTATTACTTATTATATGGAGGATGCCTTTATCCAAGGTGACTTACAATACTTGAAATATAATTGGAGTTTGGAATCAGAATTTTTTTCTTAGTTCTTCACTATAAATGTAGCATTTTTAAGGTGGTTTCATTAAGATATCAATAACATGAGTTTTTCACAGTTGTGATTACTCCCCGCTATGCTTTCAGAAAAGTAACATAAACCATGAACATTTAAAATTTTTAAGCAATTGCCTATCTAAGGTTCCTTTTATTATTCATTAGGAACCATCTCAATTCAGCAGAGAACAAAAACACTTTCAGGCTTAAACATACCTCAAAATAAACTTTTGTTGGTTCATTCGATGTCTCTGTAACCTAACAACAGCCTTTCTGTGAATGTCACCAGAAATTAATTAGCTGGGCTAAAAAGTGATTTCCCATCCTTGGCAGACAGCAGACCTTTCAGCCATTATTTCAGTCACCTATATAAGGCAAGTTTGTCTCAGATGACACTTTGAAAGAACATGTGAGGAACACTTGCCAAAATCTACATTCCAGAGGAGTACTGACACATTATAAGAATTAACAAAACCAAGATTTTTATATTTAATACTTCAGTTACACATAGTTAACTGGTAAATGTAGAAGCTTATATATTAGATGATACTTAAATATTATAGTTTTATTACATATTATTTAGACCAAATTCACATTAAAGAACAGCCTATGGGAACTGTATTATTTAAACACCTTGTGAGTAATTCCCCAAACAATGCTGCATTTTCCTTTCTCTCTATAATACAGTAGAAATGTAACTTTTTAAGCTGCTTTTAATTACCTTACATTCCCAATTTGTAGTGTAATTTGTGTTTTCGTCATACGTTATTTTGTAATATATTAAAATGTAGTTTCATGATTTTTTAAAATTAAAACACTACCATTTGTTCACTGCAACAAGTTAAACAGAAAGCAATAATTCTCAGCATAAATTGTTTACTGGCAGTAATTGTACTCCAACAGGCTTATTGATTTTATTCTCTCCTTTCCACAATATTCAAGAGACATTCACACTCTTTCATATATTCACTAACTATGCTTTCAAAATTTTGCTTGTTAAACTTTTGCTCAATCTAGACTTCTTACACATTACAGCTAGTTTAAAAGTTATGTGTCACTTTCTTACTGTACAGAAAAATTGGAATGTCTCTGGCATTCTTCAATGCTTTTCTAACTGGCTTCCAAACAAACTAAAGACGAATCTCCAAGGTTATTGCAGTTTTCTAGTTCTATACTTATTTCTTCTAAGGCTTTCAACATCCTCATAAAGGGCTATTTGTGTGCGCTTTTTGTTTGCAAAGACTAAAATTATTATAAATAGTTCAAATAGGTAAGTAAGGGGGTGGTATCATGGTTAGTGCTACAGCTTCACAGATGCAATTACCTGAGTTTAAGTTCAGATCCAATGCTCAGTCACTGTCTGTGTGGATCCTGCACATTTATGTGACAGTTTCCTCCCACAGAACTAAAATGTGTATATTGGATCACTTGAAAGTATGTGAGTGTGAGTTTGGCGAGCTGCAAAATATCTTTGGGGTGGAGGGGGTGCTTACTCCTCCAAATGAGACACAATCACCCTAAATGTATCTCTACAGAAATTACTGGGGTGTATGCAAAAATACTGAAAACTGACCATTTAAAATATAATTATTAGAAAGGAACACTTTAAAAAACAAATGTAAAACTATTTTGTCACAATGTAGTCTAAATTTCCATTTCCCCTAAATAAAATAAATAAATACAAAAAACACACAATCAGATATTATCAAGTTATGAAGACTGGCCATGCAACTCAAAAACCTGCCTTATTTTTTTTTGTGATGAGAGGTGCAGCTTCCCACAGTCCCAAAACAGCTACACTAAAGCTACACCAAATGTCACAGCATAACTTACAGCCTGGGTTTTGTCAAGGTCTGGCTTCTACCTTGTGCCTTATGCTGTCAGAATAGGTTCTATGACTTCACAAAACTTAACTGGATCGACCAGGTTTAAGAATGTTGTAAGGGTTCAGTATGGACATTTTTAGCAAAGATTTTGCTGCTATTGCACAAAAATGTTTAGGAAAAACAGCCTGTTGAATTATTTATACTTTGTATTGACAATTACTTATGAAACATGCACTTTAGAGAGATCGGGTCTTCCATAACTCTGTAGCCAATAGCAAGGGGAGTGGAGAAAAAACAGATGTCTTCCATATTCTGTGATCTAAAACCCTTAATTATCAGCCTGCGGGTTGTGTGATCAAACTGAAAGAACAAGAAAATCGCAGCCTTTCATATATTCATCACTTATCTTCACTAATTTTCTCTTACTTAATTTTATCTTCAAAAGTAAGCATCTCTGAACATTTAGACAATTAGATTTGAATGTTTCATGAATACAGAGCTGCAATTCTACAGCATAAACATCTCATAAACCAGGCCATTCAAATTAAGGAAAGAAAAATACTAGTCTTCACATCGATAGTCTCAAAAATAGTAAGCGCATTTATGCAAAGTCAACTGAAAAATGAAAACACTGTGACTGCATTTAAGATGCTGACGAGTTTTATTATGGAATACTAGAAAAAGTAATTATGAAAACTAACACTAACAATATTTTTTTTCTTACAGAGACATTAGTCTATCGAATTTTCATAAACCTGGCTTATATGACAAACTCTTAATGTTCCCCTGTAACGTAACCACCATCTGCCACTTCACAGGTCACTCCATGACTGTATCCATTTTTTTTTTTTTTTTTTTTTTTAAAAGATATGGGTTTGTTTTTTATGATACAAAGTATCATTTCATCTTATCTTACTAACCGAAGGTTGTAAACCGGATATGGACGCAGGGCGCATCAGGGCGCATCGAGGCGCACGCGCACTGCCGCACTACTACGAGCCCGCCACAGAGAAAACAAAAAAGGTTGTACACCGGATATGGACGCAGGGTACTGGGCACGTCGAGGCGCACTCGCACTGCAATGAGCCCGCCACAGAGAAAACAAAAACGAGAGGATTCAGCGCATATGTGAATCACATTACAGTATTACAGTACGGAATCCCCAGACGTCCAAACTACACAGCGTAAACCGGATATGGACGCAGGGTGCAGGGTTGAACTTGCTGTGCTCCACTCTGCCAGCAGTCGGTGTCAGCAAAGGCAACGGAATCACGTCTCCACCACAGAGCAAAACAATAGCGCAGGGCGCATCAATGCGCACGCGCACTGCAACAAGCCCGCCACAGAGCAAAAAAATAACCCCCGCCACAGGGCACAAAAATAAAAACGAGCCCGCCACAGAGCAAACAAATAGCGCAGGGCGCATCAAGGCGCACGCTCACTGCAACGAGCCCGCCACAGAGCAAAAAAATACAAACGAGCCCGCCCCAGAAACGAGAAGGTTGTACACCGGATGTCATGCGCAGTGCAACGAGCCCACCACCTGTAAACTAGACTTGCTCTAATCCACTGTGCCAGTAATGTTGATCACATAGCGGTCATTCAGTTTGGTGCCCGCCCCAGAGTCCAGAGTCAAACGCAGCGGCGTCCCGCCCAGACAACACAACCTGTGAGCTACACTTGCTCTAATCCACTGTGACAGTAACATAGATCACATGACAGTCACAGACTCCAACCCAGAGGCTTCCCAGACTCAGTGGCTGGCACACGAACAACACAACCTGTAAACTGAACTTGCGCAGCGGTGAGCGGCTTCCCAGACTCGGTGGCTGGCACACAAACGCCACACCCTGTAAACTGAACTTGCTGTGCTCCACTCTGCCAGCAGTCGGTGTCAGCAAAGGCAGCGGAATCACGTCTCCATAAAACGAGACCACTTTACTACAGATATGCTTATATAATTAAATGACATTTCCCCAGACACACCCACCCTCCATGATATGTCATCCATCCACATATCGGACGGAACAGAAACTGATTGCCATTCTTGGATTTCCGATTCGCTGGCGAATCGCGGGCATACTGGTTAATACAGAATACAAAGCTTTAAATATGTTCTTTTAAAAGAAAAGCTGATGGTAACATCATTATTAAAATAAGATGGAAAAGTCTGGAAAACACAATATTAATTAGGATTATTCTTTCATGAAATCTTCCACTATGTAGTGATGATCTAAGGTTCAGAAGACAATAATGCCATTAGATACAAAATAATTTTGATTAGGACCATAATATTTTCATAGTTCACAAATCAAATTAAGCATTATTTGGTTAAATACGAACAGCTATAAATAAATGCCTTTTTTTGTGACTTAATTTTTAGTAAACATGGCTTGAAGATGTGACTGAAAAATAAGATGGTATTTTCAGACTCACCCACGCATCTCCTGTAGTACTGTGCAGAATAAGAGCCGGTTTTCACAGTAAGAACACCACAGAGCTTGTGCATGATCTACTATAGGATAGTATATGGACATTGTAAAGAATGCCCAATCCCAATTCCAATTCCATTGCCAGCTTGCTTACAATCTTTATAGAATAAGTAATGTAAACACTGCATATTCTGCCCCATCTTCACGGATTTTCTCTAGAAACTGTGGTTTGGTCTGTGTAAGACTGATTCCTGCCCAAGTCTTACGACGGCAGGATAAGGACTGGTTTCCTGCAAATTCGTACTAGGTTAAGTAGAAGATCGACTATGTGCTCTGACTGTTTTGCTTCCATGCTGTCATGTAAACACACACACACACACAAGTTCATCCATTTGCTCTTCATGTGTTTCTCCTGGTTCTTCACTGTTGCTAGTGTCAATTATAATTTTTGCCATTAGGGAGCAGCTTCATTCTAGCTTTGATCTTTCACCTAGTTTTGACCTCTACCAAACTTATGGATTCCCTTGACTGGAAAATAATAGTATTTTTACTAATAGTACCAATCCAGTTGATATTTTCAGCCTCATTACTGTATTATGAGGAACTGTGCTTCCACTTCTATTGCTGTAGGAAAACAAACAATTGTTGAACTTTATCAGGGTTTGGATTTTAACAGTGCTCACTAACAAACTTGAGGCATCAAACAATACTGATTTTGTCTGTCACAGTCATGCTTAAATGTAGCTGACTTTGGGCTAGTGTGGAGTGTGTTACTTGGTCTATGTACTAACTGATATGATGGTTTATTCAGGCCCTACAACATCTCCTGCTTGAGTTACCTCTATCCCTGTTCCTCAGATCACTTCTGCCAGTGAGGCCTGTGGTATGAAGCAGTCTTTTTGCACCATATGTTTGCGCCTATAGCAGGAGCACATATAAATGAACTGGCCGCTGCATTGCAACTTGTAGTTAATCTCACTTCTGAGGCCCTTCAAGAACTCTAACCGGGGTTCTTATTACCAGAACTATGACTCTGCAAAATCATATGTTCCCTGATATGCTCTTGGCAGTCCAGGATGGCACCTGCAAGATTATAGGACAAAAATGTTCTCCTACATTCCAGATGGTTCTAATAACTTGTCTTGGCATATAAAATACTCCATGAAGCTGATCCACTTTTTACTTCTGCTTGGACATTAGGACTGAATACTGACTGGTTTACAGATTTTCTCTCTTTTATGCCAATCTTGGCTAAAAGCAGTATTTGTACTTATAGTCATTGTTTTTATTATTATTATCTTGTCATGTTACTGAATTCTCAAATGTGCTATGTAAGCATTGTTCCCTTCCGTTACTAATGTAATGGCAAATACTCCCTCTCCTCCTCCTGATTTTGACTATGTTGCTTTATCACTGGAACTGCCTTATGCTAATGTAGACTTACCTGAATCTGTTGATGGAGGTAACGTTTATTGTTGCTCTAGAGAACAAAAAAGGGGGACCTGTCAACTATAATTTTACCATTAATAAGTATTTTCATTCCTGCTTTGATCTTTTACCTAGTTTTGCCAAGCTGTCAACTCCCAGCATGTACAAGCTTAACCCATGATAAACTTTGGCACTAGGAGGAAATAAAAACATTTAATTCTCAAGGCTTTGTTTATCTGTTTATCTTTGTTTATAAGTCACAAGAACAGTGAAAAGGAAACTGAAAGAACTTGTGTACAACTGCAATTTTGTGTGTATTTAAGAAATGTAATCAACAGTTGTAATTCAGTCACTGCCTTTTTTGTAATGCATGGCTCCATGTGTACAAAAATAAAGGCTTCTTCTGTGAACCTACCTTTGACAATACCACATCTGAAAAACATGCATGTTAGGTTATTTTTTAAACAAACAAACAAATAACAAAACAAACCTTTTCTCCTCAAACATAGCTCTTGACCCCATGCTAAATATATTGGTTTACCTACATAATTCTATTTTACTTGGCTGGGCCTAACAATTGCACTAGTGACAAATTTTGTTAACTTTATATAAAGAAGCCTCCTACGTTGAGGGCACAAACATTACTCATCATCTTAATAACATCAGTTTCATTAAAATGATAATGCATTGCAGTTTTACAGTTTTTGTGTATTTGAAAATAAATTCAGTCACCAGTATAACTATTTTGGTATGTGGGAGCAACTTTCAATCCTATTTCAAACCTATATATTTATTTTCTCAAAGAATAATATATTTCTTTGTTTCATGAGCTCTATGGGTTTTCATTGTCTGGTTAGACACAAAAAACGAATATTGTCATCATTCTGATGAATTCAATAACATTTTAAAATTGTTTTTATTTTTAATAGTGTTATTACCGTCATGTAATTTTGGATAATGTTGGATTCTAGTTTTGATATGTTAAATTCAGTTCTACTTCCATGTTCTGCATGTTTCTATATTTATTTTTAAAGGAAGAACCAAAAAAAAAAAAAAGAAAAGCTTTTCACTGTTGATTAATATTAGTAACACAAAAATGAACTGGAGGGGCACCAATGTATTGGGGAGGCATATGAGTAGGTTAGTCGAGTATAGTTTAAAGTAGGGAATGCATAGTAAGGTAAATTCTAACCCAATATTTAAATGTAGAAAGAGTAACAAGCAGATCCAAGGAACTATAGGCCAGTAAGCGAAAATTAATGGAAGGAATTATTAAGGATAAGACTGAGCACCACATGGCAAGTACAGGAGTTTTTCTGAACAGTCAGCATAGGTTCAGAAAAGGGAGGTCATGTTTTACTAAAATGCTGGAATTCTATGAGGAGTCAACAAAAGCATATGATCAAAGTGGAGAATATGATATTATTTATCTTGACTTTCAGAAAGCTTTTGATAAGATGCCACATGACAGGTTGGGCATCAAACTAAAAGAAGTGGTAATTCAGGGTGTTTGTAGATGGGTACAGAATTGGCTCAGAAACAGGAAGCAGAGAGTGATGGTGTGAGGAACCTTATCAGAATTGGCTGATGATAAGTGTGTTGTCCCACAGGGGTTTCTGCTAGGGCTACTGCTATTTTTAATAATATATATATATATATATATATATAAATAATAATATATATATATATAAATGATTTAGAAAGGAATATAAATAACAAGTTGGTTAAGCGTGCAGATGATACCAAGTCAGATAATTTGAAATCCGTTAAATCGTTACAGAAGGACTTGGCAGGCTTGGGCAAATTTATGGCAGATGAAATTTAATGTCAGTAAATGTAAAGTATTACATATAGGAAGTAAAAATGTTAGGTTTGAATACACAATGGGAGGTCTGAAAATCGAAAGTACAACTTATGAGAAGGATTTAGGAGTCATAGTGGACTCTATGCCACCACCTTCCAGGCAGTGTTCAGAAGGCATTAAGAAGGCAAACAGAATGCTAGGTTATATAATATGATGTGTGGAAGTCCAAGGAGGTCATGCTCAAGCTTTATAAGGCACTGGTGAGGCCTCATCTAGAGTACTGTGTGTAGTTTTTGTCTCCAGGCTATAAAAATGACATATAGAAGCATTAGAAAATGTCCAGAGGAGAGTGACTAGGCTTATTCCAGGGCTACAGGGGATGAATTATGAAGAAAGATTAAAAGAGCTGAGCCTTTTCAGTTTAAGCAAAAGAAGCTCTAGCGGTGACATGACTGAAGTGTTTAAAATTATGATGGCAATTAGTACAGTGGATAGTGACTGTTATTTTAAAATGAGTTCATGAAGAACATGGGGACAAAGTTGTAAACTTGTTAAGGGTAAATTTTGCACAAACATTTGGAAGTTTTTCTTTACACAGAGAACCACTGACACATTGATTAAGCTACTAAGTACGGTGGTAGACACTAAGACTTTTGGAACTTTCAAAACTGGACAATGATTATTTAGAAGAATTAAGTGGATAGGACTGACAAGCTTTATTGGGTTGAATGGCCTGTTCTCGTCTAGATTGTTCTAATATTCTCATATTATTTTCAAGTTTTTCATATATTCTCACGTTTTTCTCATTGTATATTGTAGTCTGCCAATGTCTAAAATAGTTTTATGGTAGATCAAAAAAATTTAACAAAACTAAAAATGCTGTAATGTCAGTGGACTCTATTTGTGAGAACAGCATACGCTGTGCAGACTGGTCGTGTGGTTTGTTCAGAAAGACATAACTTGAAATAACTTTCTTGAGCAAAAATCATTTGCTCTTTGTGCATGGTTCCTGGGCACTGTTGATCTTGGCATGAATCGGCTCAGAGTAGTAGAGAGCGAAAGGGAGCTCTGACTCTAGACTTCATCTAAGCAGTGGGAGACTTCGATTTCATGCAGGAAGTGAACATGTCAAAGGACAGTAATGCTGGTTGGATGAGACTGGAGTGGAGTCTTATAGTAGTAACATGGTAAAATGAAGCAGTGGAACTGAAGTAGTTCCCAGCATGGAGACTTGGGTTTGGCACCTGTATAACTAAAAGGTCCTTTTAAAGCCCACATTTTTATTTGCGTACTGCATTAATCATGAACCGCTACATTGATATAGGACTAGTTATAATTCTGTCGAACTTTTACAGTCTGGTTATGCTTTATGTGGCCTTGCCCCTTCATCATAAGCTGTTTTAATAGCTCTAAGCTGTAGAGGATGGATGTAAGAATTATGACAATGGGTGCAGAGATGTCAACTAACAGAATAAAATAAAAAATAAAAATAAAAAAATATATAAAAATAAAAACTCAGGTATTTAGAGAATGCAATTCCAGACTTTTCATATTCAAGTCAAGTCAAGTCAAGTAGAGCTTTATTGTCATCCCAACAATATACTTACAGTACACAGTGGGACGAAATATCGTCCTCCAGAGTCAAAAGGTGCAGTACACAAGATATATATATATATATATATAACTAAAAAACATATACAGTATTAAGTAGTATTATGTAATCCAGAGAGTGTGTGGAGTAAAGAGTCCAGTGTGGAGGAGGCAGCATGGTGTTCAGGAGCAGGACTGCTTGGGGAAAGAAACTATTGCACAATCTCGCAGACCTGTTCCTGATTATGCAGAGTCATCTTCCAGATGGAAGAGGAGTAAACAATTGGTGGGAGGGGTGGTGGGGGTCAGCCATGATGCTAGTGGCTTTATGAAGGCAGCGTGAGGTGTAGATCTCCTGCAGACTGGGTAGAGAACTGCCAATGATGCACTCAGCAGTCCGCACAATCCTCTGAAGGGCTTTGCGGTCGGAGGCATGGCAGTTTCCATACCAGACTGTAATACAGCTGGTCAGGACGCTCTCTATGGTGCCTCTGTAGAAGGTGGTAAGAATGGGTTTAGGGAGGTGCACCTTCTTCAGTCGTCACAGGAAGTAAAGACGCTGCTGGGCTCTTTTTGTAAGATAGTTGGTGTTTTTGGTCCAGGACAGGTCCTACGTGATATGAACACTGAGGAACTTGGTGCTCTTCACTCTCTCTACTGTGACGCCATCAATGCTTAGTGGGAGATGGACAGCCTTTGTCTTCCTGAAGTCAACAATCAACTCTTTTGTCTTTTCAACATTAAGAGACAGATTATTGTCTTTACACCTAAGTGCCAACCGTTCCACCTCTTCTCTGTACGCCGCAGACTTCTGTAAAAGACCAAATTTCTCCTGGAGGCAAATAAAGAGCTGTCTATTTATACCTATCTACCTCATCACAATGAAAATGAAATGTAAATCAAGTGCATCGTTTTCATTTGTAATGAATATGTGCACAGACAATAATTGCTAAAGATCATAGCTTTTACTTGTCTACAGTCTTATTGAACACACAGTAGCCCGCATATCATACTCATTAATCAGTTTAGTACGTTTTAATGGTGCTGTTTTGGGAAACATTACATAATAATAATAATAATAATACATTTTATTTATATAGCGCCTTTCTCATGCTCAAGGCACTTACAGAATATAATAAAGAACGGCAGTGTATACAGTATATAGTATTGTACAAACCAGATAAATAAATAAAGAAGATTAAGACAGTGAATTCTGGAAAAAAAACAGACAGCATAATTGATGTTCTAGCACACACGCACACACACACACACAGGTTACATGAGCAACTTGACAGAGAGGTAAAACTGAGAGAAGGGTAATAAAGTCAAGCAGAGCTAAAAGCCTTCCTGAACAGATGAGTTTTGAGTTGTTTTTTAAAAGAATTCGTGGAGTCAGCTGACCTGATTAATTTTGGTAGGTCATTCCAGAGTCTGGGCGCTATACAGCTAAAGACCCTGTCACCCATGGAGTGTAGATTAGTGTGGAGCACAACAAGATTGCCAGAATCAGAGGACCTTAGTGGGCGGGCAGGCATATAGTGATGGAGAAGGTCACTGATGTAGTTTGGTGCGAGGTTATTTAAGGCTTTTAGTATTTTAGGTTATTAGTAGGATTTTATATTCGATTCTGTAAGACACAGGGAGCCAGTGAAGATGGAGCAGGATGGGTGAGATGTGCTCGCTGCTGCTGGTTCGTGTCAGGACTCTTGCAGCTGAGTTTTGAATAAGTTGGAGGTGTGATATAAGATTAGAAGGGGCACCTGCCAGTAGGGAATTACAATAATCGATGCGGGATGTGATAAAAGCATGGACAAGTTTCTCAGCATTAGAGAAGGAGAGGAAGGAGCGAACACGGGATATATTACAGAGGTGAAAGTAAGAAAATTTCTTAATGTGATTTATGTGGACGGAATAAGAGAGGGAGGAATCAAAAATGACACCAAGATTTTTTTTACAGTAGAGGCAGGTCTGATGAGATCACCGCCAAGATTGACTGGGAAGGAGCTCATTTTATTAAGTTGCATTTTAGTCCCAATTTGCAGGAGTTCAGTTTTATTGCAATTTAATTTTAAAGAGTTCTGCTCCATCCAGGTTTTAATTTCACTAAGGCAGGTTGTGAGCTGAGAAAGCTCTGATGAAGTTCCACTTTTAACATTGAAGTAGAGTTGAGTATCATCTGCATAAAAATGATAACCCAGTCCATAGCTACGGATAATATGGCCAAGGGGAAGCATGTAAATACAGAAAAGCAGAGGACCGAGGAAAAGAGCCCTGAGGAACTCCTTGTGTGACCAGCGCTGAGCTGGATCTGCTGTTGCCAAGACTAACAAACTCTTGCCTATCAGTCAGATAGGACTTGAACCACTGGAGGGTAGTGCCAGAGATACCCAGCATGTTCTCCATTCTGGACAGTAGAATGTCATGTCTGACAGTGTCAAATGCTGCACTGAGGTCTAATAGAATTAATATGCTGGTTTGTCCAGGGTCTGCTGCCATAAGCAAATCATTGGTTACCCGTAGCAGAGCAGTTTCACAGCTGTGCCGTGCCCTGAAACCAGACTGAAAGGGTTCCATCAAATTATTAGAGGTTAAGTAATTGGTGAGTTTAGAAGCTACAACACGCTCAAGAACTTTTGACAGGAAAGGTAAGTGGGAAATAGGTCGGAAATTGTTAAGATCGTCAGCATTAAGACCAGACTTTTTTAACATTGGGGTTACAGAAGCAATCTTAAAAGTGAGCAGCACAGAGCCAGTATCAAGAGATGAGTTTATTATTGTTGTAACAGTCGGGATTATGGCATGAAGGCAGGATTTAAGTAGTGTGCTGGGGATGGGGTCCAGTACACAAGTAGTCGGCCTCATCTTACAAAACAGGATATTAACAAACGCAGATGTAACTGGTGAGAACTTCGAGAAGGAGCTGGATGGAGTGGGAAAACAGGGAGAGATATAAACAGATGATGTATTTATGTTAGCTGAATTATTTAGATCGTTAATTTTGTTATGGAATAAGTGGAGGAATTCCTCACAGACTTCAGAAGAAGAGGTAGTTGGGCAAGATGCGGGTTCGAGTAGTTTATTAACTACAGAGAACAAAACCCTTGAGTTATCATGGCCACTTTCTATTATTCTGCCGTAATGGGTGTTCTTGGCAGAAGTTAGTGCTTCTCTGTAAGCTCTTTGGTAGTCAGAGAAAGCCTGGATGTGCACGGTGAGGCCAGTCTTACGTGACATTCTCTCAAGGCGTTGGCCAGCTGCTTTCATAGATCGCAATTCTGAGTTATACCAAGGAGCTGAACGTTTAAAGGAAACCTCCTTATGTTTTAAAGGAGCTGTTTTATCTAATGCTGAATGAAGGGCTGAGTTATAGTGGTCAACAAGACTATCTAGTATTGATGGAATAGCTGAAGACAGTAAAAGATCAGAAAGGTTTAGGTTTCTTTATTTAGTTATGTTTACACAGGAAAACATGAAATTTGCCTTCTCAGTTGCATCTAATAACAGGTAACAGACAGAATGAAATAAAACAGACAAATACCCTAAGTTCTTGTCAATAAGCCGCGGCTTATCTAAGGAAAAAAGTTGTGAAAATGAAAAAATAGAATATCGGCTTATACATAAGTCCGGCTTATACATCCATCGCGGGGGTTGCGTTCCAGAGCCACCTGCGAAATAAGAATATCCGCGAAGTAGAAACCATATGTTTATATGGTTATTTTTATATTGTCATGCTTGGGTCACAGATTTGCGCAGAAACACAGGAGGTTGTAGAGAGACAGGAACGTTATTCAAACACTGCAAACAAACATTTGTCTCTTTTTCAAAAGTTTAAACTGTGCTCCATGACAAGACAGAGATGACAGTTCCGTCTCACAATTAAAAGAATGCAAACATATCTTCCTCTTCAAAGGAGTGAAGCAAACAAATCAATATGTCTGTTTGGCTTTTAAGTATGCGAAGCACCGCGGCACAAAGCTGTTGAAGGCGGCAGCTCACACCCCCTCCGTCAGGAGCAGACAAAGAGAGAGAGAGGGAGAGTTTGTTTTTCAGTCAAAAATCAATACGTGCCCTTCGAGCTTTTAAGTATGCGAAGCACTGTGCAGCATGTCTTTTCAGGAATCAGCTTTACAAAAGATAGCAACGTGAAGATAATCTTTCAGCATTTTTAGACGAGCGTCCATATCGTCTAGGTGTGCAAACAGCCCCCCTGCTCAATCCCCATACGTCAGGATCACAGATAGTCAGCGCAAGAGAGAGAGAACAGTAAGCCGGGTAGCTTCTCAGCCATCTGCCAATAGCGTCCCTTGTATGAAATCAACTGGGCAAACCAACTGAGGAAGCATGTACCAGAAATTAAAAGACCCATTGTCCGCAGAAATCCGCGATATATATTTAAATATGCTTACATATAAAATCACAATTTAAATGACCGCTACGCGCTCGTGTTGACTCGGCGACGCCCAGAGCAGAAAGAACGCGCTCCGGCCGCTCCAACCGCGCCATGCGGGGAGTGAGAGAGACGGCAATATCTCACACTCTCTCCCCCCTTAAAGAAATTAAATGGGCGCGAGTGAGACCACTGACCTCCCTCCCTTCTATTAGTTATAGGTTATAGTACGTTCGGCTTATCCATGAGTCCGGCTTATCTATGATACGATTTTATTTTAAAAATTCGTATGATTTTTGGTCTCCGGCTAATACATGAGTCCGGCTTATAGACAAGAACTTAGGGTACATGAAATTTGCCTTCTCAGTTGCATCTAATAACAGGTAACAGACAGAATGAAATAAAACAGACAAATAGAAATAAATGGATCCAGAAAAGATAGAGGGACAGATATTTTTAAGGTTTCTGTAAGAAATTTGTCATTTACAGGTAAAAGGAGGGAAAGGCAGTGAAACAGTGAAAAATACTGCTTTATGGTCAGAGAGTCCCAAATCAGTGCTGTAAATGTTGGCAACAGATAGTCCAGAAGTGCAGATCAGATCCAATATATGACCGCCAGAGTGGGTTGGAAAATCAACATGTTTTGTCAAGTCAAAACAGTCCAGTAAGGATAGGAATTCATTTCTCAGTTTAGATGTGGGGGTGTCAATATGGATGTTGAAATCACCAAGAAGGATAATTCTCTGAGAGTAAGAGCTTAGGTGGGTCAAAAGTTCAGTCAGATCGGATAAGAAGGATACATTGTATTTTGGGGGACGATAAAGAACAATGAGTGAGACAGGACCTGATTTCGTTATTAGTTTAAGAGCCAGACACTCAAAAGACAATGGACAGTCAATTGGGATTTGTTTAATGTTTAAGTCAGCTCTGACAATTACTGCAAGCCCACCGCCTTGTCTTGAGCTGCGAGGCTCTGTGTGGTAAGTGAAACCAATTGGAGTCGCCTCTGTGAGAGACGCAAATTCGTTTGGTTTTTGCCAAGTCTCCGTTAGACACAGTATATCAAGTTTGGTGTCAGTGATGAGTTCTGACAGCACCAATGATTTGCCATTAAGAGACCTCGAGTTAAACAGTGCAATATTAGTTAATGAGGCTTCTTTTTGCACAGAGCCGCGATCAGGGTTTATTTCCACATAATGTAAATTTGGCACACTGACACTTCTATTTCCAGGGTCATGAGAAGGACGGCGTATTCCTGAGCAAATGCTGCCGGTGATCTTTTCATTCGCAGCCCGGCGGTGGCGGCGACCTGACCCATGATGTATATATTTCGGGCGCTGCAAAATACTGGCGTCCTTTAGGATGTTCCAGTCAGACCATTTGCTCTGGACAAACTGTTTAATAAGAAGGAGTTTGTCATGAGAGTATTTAGCATGATACTGGGCAATACTTATCTGAATAGCAGTGGAGAAGCTGCACAGCACAGCGGAACCGGTAGGACAGGCGGGTGTGGTAGCATAGGTGAGCGGCGATAGCAAGCAGCAGAAAGCATAGCAGGAGGAGGTAGCAGGATTTGGAGGTTCCAATACACAGCCACAAACAGTAACGCTTGGTAATTTCAGGCGTGATCGCCCCGGAGCCAAAAGCCAGATTAGTATGAAAATCAGATCAGTTCCCAGTTGTAGAGTACTGTAAGATGAAACGGGAGCAGATCAGCATAGCAAATTTAATATAATCACGGAGACAGATCATCCCGAGGTCCTAGATTGCCAGGTACAAAGAAATGTTCGTAGGTCTTGTCCCGTGATCCACAGACTCAGCTGTTCACAGTTAAAATGGAGTCCATAAAATCTGTAAATATTAAGCCAAATCCATACAATTCGAGTCAGCTGTATCCATGAACTATACGTACAATAAAAGAAATAAAACAAGCGTAAGAAAGTGTAGAATTAAGGCGAATTTTGCGAAAAGTGTTGTTAACAGGGAGGAGCGGCAACAACATCTGTGCGCCAGCGTCCCCTCACCTGTTTGATTCCATCATGACAATGAACTTTAAGCAAACACATAAAATTATTTCACAAAAGCATTATAACCTTGAAAGAATATATAGGCTGAGTTTCACTCATTTACACACCTTACTTCATTTATTTACATAGTGGTGGATTGTTTTAGCCAAGCATAGCCAGCAGCATCAGACTGAAGGCAGTACAATAAGTGGCAACATGACAAATACTTAAAATTATGAATTGAATAATCATTGTGAAAGCACAGCTGAAAGCTGATTGAGAGTAAATTCCAAACAAAAATTAAAAATGTATTTATATATGGACTTTGGATGCATCTAGTGCACAAGCTGAAATGAGCAAACAGGGACGTTCCAAACTTGACTGGACGTTTTTCTTGGACATATTTAATGATCATGAATTCAAAACCTATGCTTGACTGAAAGGAGTCCTCAACGCAAATATTCTTTTACTCTTTTCCTCTTATACGTAGCCCATTTACAGCTGCCAGATACTCAAAGAAACCTGGGTGCCCCAACCATTGCACCACTTAATAAAATAAAATTTATAGGTATTAACGTTTTTAAGAAATCATTGCTTTACTCAACATGCATTTAATATGTCAGCCTTCTGTAGATTTTGAGACTACTACAGGAGATTAAGGCACATGCACCAAACCAAAAGGGATAATAATGAGTAGTTTAGAAAGGAACCCATTCATTCATTTTAATAGCTTCTTAATTCATTCATATGGCAAGGAACTATGAAATAATTCTCTCATACATGGATTTATCATATGGTGAAGTCAATGCTCTTTGCCAAGAAGACAATCTGTTAAACATATTTAGGTGCAAAAAAATAATTAAAACACATCATTTGATACGCACACCAGAAAGACGCTGTCTAATTTGGAAAAGTCTATATGATGAAAGATAGAGCAAATGGAACAAGCATTTACCCAGCTTGTGACAGTGGCGTGATTTACAACAGCAATGATACAGTTCCCTCTAAGTAGGTGACTGCTAACACTCTGAAGACAAACTTTTAACAGTACCTTTGTGACAGTCCAGGATGGCTCAAGTCTTCCTTATCGCTTTGGGAGCCTCTTCAACTTGTAACTGTTGATAGCTCTAGACCTAGATAATCTGGGCAAATGAGGTCACACACATTCAGCAAGGGGTTGGCAAAAAAGCATCAGTGCTTTTATTAAAATTTGTTCGAAACCAAAGTGTAATTAGTGCAGTGGTTCAAATCAGCCCAATAATTATATCCATAAAACGAGGTTAAAACACAAGTACAAACATTTTCTTCAGAAAACATGAGCCTCGGTGCTTCCTAAAATCCAACACCTCCCTGACTTACCCTTTCTGGATTCTGCAGCACAATAAGTCATCAACCAGGCAGGCGCAGACAATCCTTTGATCTCACTCGGGCCCCTGTTGCCAGTCTGTCGGTGTGTACAGAGCACCACACCGAGCTGTACTCCCTCCAACTGCTGCTGCCATTTCCCTGACTTGTGGGGGAGTCCTTCTGGAGTATTGGCCACTCCTGCACCAAGGCTCCTCAGCAGGAGCAACCCTCAGCCCCCATGAGATTCGGCCACATGATCACTTTCTTGTTTGTCTGTGTCCCCTCTGTTTCACACCGGCTCCATCCCATTTCTTCCATGTAAGCTTCTTTTTATCCTGTCTGAGTGGGCACAGGTGTGGTGCTTTGTGCAATCTGTGGTGTGAACAAGGCACTTGACTGATCAGTTTGCATGTGTATGAGCGAACTGCCAAGCTCCCCAATCAACCCTAGAGTGATGCTCACTCACATACACCCACACCCACCTTTCTCAGATGTGGTCTTTTATTTAAAAACTGCATTGTACCTCTCATCTCATCACAGCCTTCATTACCCGAAAAATGTTAGTTATAAGTGAGGATCAGTTTAATAGAGATGAAGCAGATGAAATCTGTCTGCAAATATTGTTTCTATCTATTTGAGATGCATTCTGTGTTATATGTAACAAAAACATTTTTTAAGACTGATATGATGTTGGAAAACCTATACGCACACATAGAGAATTGAAAACAACTGCATTTACATTTAAACACAAACCTTCAGATCCACAACACAACAGTGCTATGTACTTTTCATTTGTCATAATGTTTGTTCTCTAAGTAACAAGATTCAGCAACAGCTTTAGAACACCAAAAGCATTAAAATATATCTTTAACACAGAAAACTGAAAAAGGGGGAAGAAAAAAAAACTCATTCAGAGACAGTTTAGTAATTGGAGAATATAAAGGAAAAGCCAATAATTTAGCTGAAATCTGAACACATGTAATAATACATAAATTTAAAATACTGCACATTTCCATAATGCAAATAAAAAAGAAACTTGTACAAATTTTATCACTTTGCACATGCTGGCTGACATACGGACCAAGCTGTCTTGCCACACAATATGCCAGTACAAAATTTAAGTTTCACTTTCACAAAATTCCAATCATACTCCAATGACAGTCAACCAGTTCCCCAATCTAGGGAAGTACAAATATTTGAGGAGCAGAAGAAAAGCGCATGTCAATGTGTAGTAACCACTACAGCAGGGGTGGCAAACTCCAGTCTTGGAGGGCCGCAGTGGCTGCGGGTTTTCATTCTAACCATCTTCTTCATTAGTTTTTGCTGCTAATTAACTTTTTTTGCTTTAATTTTAATTAACTTGATTCAAGCCCTTTAGTCTTTTCTTTAATTAGCTGCCAAACAATAATGAGACACAAAACAAGCTGCCACATGACCAGCTCACCCGTGCCTATCACACAATATCTGAAAATAAAGAAAGATGAAGGTCTCAGTAAGGTTGATCTCACAGGTCCCCAAAACATTTTGACAATGTTCTTAGAAAAAACAGAAAATCGACAGTTATGGAAATGTCTGCTGTGTCAGAATGAGAGCAGCAACAAGCCATATAATTAAATAACGAGTTTAATTAACAGCAAGAATTGGCTTCTCACTAAGAAACTGGTTGGAGTGAAATTAGTTGAAGTTTGAAGCCCCAATTTAGCTGTTCAACTGTTGACTTGTTTCACATTTGATTTCTGTTTGGCTGTCATTTAATGAAGAAAATAATTCAGAGCACTGAATCCTTAAAAACAGGGCTATTAAAATGAAGGGAAAAAGAAGTTAACTAGCAGTGAAAACTGGTCACTGATTAGGAAAAGGGTTAGAATGAAAACCTGCAGCCACTATGGCCCTCCAGGACTGGAGTTTGCCACCCCTGCACTACAGCATGAAAGTACAGTGACTTTAAGCATACAGTGGAACCTCGGTTCACGACCATGATTTGTTCCAAACCTCTGGTCGTAAACCGAATTGGTCATGAACCGAAGCAATTTCCCCCATAGGATTGTATGTAAATACAATTAATCCGTTCCAGACCGTACGAACTGTATGTAAATATATTTTTTTAAATATTTTTAAGCACAAATATAGTTAATTACACCATAGAATGCACAGTGTAATAGTAAACTAATGTAAAAACATTGAATAACACTGACAAACACCCAGGCTCCCTGCTCAGCTGCACGTACAGGCTAGCTCTCAGCTGCACGCGCCATGCGCTCTCTCTCTCTCTAGCACGCGAGCCTGCCTGCTCTCTCTCTCCAGCACACGAGCCTGCCTGCTCTCTCTCTCTCATCAGCACAGGAGCCTGCCTGCCTGCTCTCTCTCTCATCAGCACACAAGCCTGCCTGCTCTCTCTCTCTCTCATCAGCACACGAGCCTGCCTGCTCTCTCTCTCTCATCAGCACACGAGCCTGCCTGCTCTCTCTCTCTCATCAGCACACGAGCCTGCCTGCTCTCTCTCTCTCATCAGCACACGAGCCTGCCTGCTCTCTCTCTCTCTCTCTCTCATCAGCACACGAGCCTCCCTGCTCTCTCTCTCTCTTACATTGCAGCAGTTCAGCAGTTCACGTCTGACCGAGAACAATGCAACACGTGCGGAAATCATCAGCAGGCACAAACCGAAAGGGAAACTGGCTTGTTCGTATACCTAGTGTGTGGTCGTGAACCGAGGCAAAAGTTTGGTGAACTTTTTGGTCGTAAATCGAGTTGTACATGTACCGAGGCATTCGTGAACCGAGGTTCCACTGTACTTGTAAGAGTGTTTGCTTCTTTTCTCCCTAACTATGTGGCAGCCCTAAGCTTGATGCTACATGATGTTTCGTAGCTGTGATGAAATTAACTGAAAACTGACATCTTTTTCAAGAAACCAAACATGAACTTTTTTTGATATGAATGAAACGATCATTTCTTCATGAAATCGGTATATCCTAGCAATGCTCTTTCTTTTTTTCCTTTTTCAAAATAAAATAATTCTTGTATGTTAACAATTTCTTTTAGATGAGCAAAGCTGACATACAGTATCAGTCAATAAATAGCGGAGTTTGTAATTGGACACAAAATTCTGCTTGCTTGTTAAGTAAAACGCACTTGACATACAGCAGTTAACAGCATTCCTGGGCTTTCACAAGTGGCATTGAGCATAATTTATTCTTGCAATTTATACTCTAGTGCTTTACATAGAGTGCACATTCTATTTATTTCAGGATGTCCTCCAAAGGCATGCATCACTGGTATGCAACAGTCCATTTACTTTCTTCTGCCTCCTGACAAGCATATGATTGTGGCCCATCTATAAAGTTAGACACTGTATAGATGGCCCAAATGCATCTTTTGTGTTTTTATTTCACATCAGCATTGTGGGACAAAACTAACTGGCAATATGGCTGAAAGAATGAGAGCTCATTGTAAACTAGCAAACACTACTGAAAAGCAACAAAAATTGGTCTCAGCTAGATGACTTATTTTGGGTGAATAAATCATTTATTTTAAGAGATAAACAGATACTACAGTCATATGAAAAAGTTTGGGAACCCCTCTCAGCCTGCATAATAATTTACTCTACTTTCAACAAAAAAAAGATAACAGTGGTATGTCTTTCATTTCCTAGGAACATCTGAGTACTGGGGTGTTTTCCTAACAAAGATTTTTAGTGAAAGCAGTATTTAGCTGTATGAAATTAAATCAAATGTGAAAAACTGGCTGTAAAAAATTTGGGTACCCTTGTAATTTTGCTGATTTGACTGCATGTAAACTGCTCAATACTGATTACTTGCAACACCAAATTGGTTGGATTAGCTCGTTAAGCCTTGAACTTCATAGACAGATTTGTCCAATCATGAGAAAAGGTATTTAAGGTGGTCAATTGCAAGTTGTGCTTCCCTTTGACTCTCCTCTGAAGAGTGACAGCATGGGATCCTCAAAGCAACTCTCAAAAGATCTGAGAGGTTTAAACTGTCAGTTTCAACTGTAAGAAATGTAATCAAGAAAGGGAAGGTCACTGGCACAGTTGTTGTTAAACCCAGGTCTGGCAGGCCAAGAAAAATACAGGAGCGAGATATGCACAGGATTGTGAGAATGGTTGCAGATAACCCACAGATCACCTCCAAAGACCTGCAAGACCATCTTGCTGCACATGGTGTATCTGTACATCGTTCTACAATTCAGTGCTATTTGCACAATGAACATCTGTATGGCAGGGTGATGAGAAAGAAGCCCTTTCTGCACTCATGCCACAAAGAGTCGCTTGTTGTATGCAAATGCTCATTTAGACAAACCAGATTCATCCTCTTTAATAAAATCCCTGTGTGCGTCCAGGTGTCCGTGTGTGTGTCTTCTGGTGAAGTGCGCATGCGCGGGACACGGTGTGATGCGCGATATTACTGTCAGAGAAAGTTACAGGCGTTTTACAGAAATACAAACCAGTATTACTGCGAGAGGAAATTAAAAGTACACAATACAGTGACTCATATTACAGCCACATACAAGCCAGTATTACTGTCAGAGGAAATTAAAGGCATATTACCGACGCGCACGCCTGTATTACCGCCAGAGAAAATTAAAGGTATATTACGGACATTCAAGCCATTGGACGTACAAGCCAGTATTACTGTCACAGAAAATTAAAGACATACAATACACGGCGGCAGCCCACGAAGAACGGTCAGCTCAGCAAGTAAACATCAACAAAAGAAAGGCTGAAAGAAAGAAAAATACGACCAACAAAAAGAATGAGGTCAAAGTCCCTTGCCATTTAATATAGACTGTTCCTACTAATGTTTATGCACTACTGTTCTAGCGCCCGTTATTGTAACGGGCTAAATGACTAGTTTTGAAATAAAGTGCTTTGGACTGATGAGGCAAAAATTGAATTATTTGGTCATAACAAAAAGTGCTTTGTATGGCAGAAGAAGAACACCGCATTCCAAGAACAACACCGGCTACCTACTGTCAAATTTGGTGGAGGTTCCATCATGCTGTGGGGCTGTGTGGCTAGTTCAGGGACTGGGGGCCTTGTTAAAGTCGAGGGTCAGATGAATTCAACCCAATATCAACAAATTCTTCAGGATGATGTTCAAGCATCTGTCACAAAGTTGAAGTTATGCAGGGGTTGGATATTTCAACGAAACAATGACCCAAAACACAGTTCGAAATCTACAAAGGCATTCATGCAGAGGGAGAAGTACAATGTTCTGGAATGGCTGTCACAGTCCCTTGACTTGAATATCATCGAAAATTGATGGGATGATTTGAAGCAGGCTGTTCATGTTTGGCAGCCATCAAATGTAACTGAACTGGAGAGATTTTGTATGGAAGAATGGTCAAAATACCTCCATCCAGTATCCAGACACTCATCAATGGCTATAGGAGGCGTCTAGAGGCTGTTATATTTTCAAAAGGAGGTTCAACTAAGTATTGATGTAATATCTCTGTTGGGGTGCCCAAATTTATGCACCTGTCTAATTTTGTTATGATGTATATTGCATATTTTCTGTTAATCCAATAAACTTAATGTCACTGTTGAAATACTACTGTTTCCATAATTCATGTCAAATATTAAAAGGTAGTTGCTACTTTGAAAGCTCAGCCAATGATACACAAAAATCCAAAGAATTAAGAGGGGTTCCCAAACTTTTTCATATGACTGTATGTACTGGTCCATAATGAGGAGCATCCAAAATGACAAACACCAATAATGCCTGTGAAAATGGTGAGTTTTGTTAAAGAATCTTTCACCTTAGCTTACAACTTGAAAAGACTTCCAATTCACTTACTTCTTATTCTAGCAGATGTTAAAAAGTAATTACAATTACAATTAGGACCAAAAAAAATTATAATTTATTTCTCTGACACAATAACATCATCATTTTCTTCATTTTCTGCAGGAGCTGTTAAGAACTTCCACAGAGCAAAGCAGGCTCTCTTATGTCAGGCAAAAGAATATGCCGAATCAAAAACATTTTCATCGAGAACACTGTTACCATAGTTACAAGGTAGTATCAGATAACACAGAGGTGATTTAAGGTGGTATCTGTATGTTCTAACTATATGTGATGCTGACAGTCTAAAACCTAAGGAGTTCTTTATGCTGTTCGCTTTCTGCTACATGAACGAAACAGATGATTTAGGCATCATTAGGTTCTTCATATTGAATTATCTATACAGCAGGATTTTAAACATGAAGATTTACGTAATAATTTGGTAATATAACAGAGTAGGGCTTAGAATTAAATTATATACATAATGGAATGATCTGAAGTAGTTATTTCTGACAGAATTTATCAGTCTTTGATATAATGTGTTAGGGTCCTATTATACCAGTTTGGCTCATGTTTAGACTTTGACTTTATCATTCCAAAGTCTATAGACTTTTTACGAGCCATTTAAGTGTTGATCTTCTGATGTATTTATTGTCCCATTGCATTATCTAATTTCAACAAATCTGTAGCAGCGGGACAGATGACAATTTTCTTTTAGAATACCCTGGTAAAAAGACCTAATAGCTGTGAGATTCTGTGGCTGCTTGCCTGGTTGGCTTTGGCCTATAATGATTTAAGTTTGTGTTTATCATAAGTGCAGTTACAATCATTTTTTCATATTTTATATTTATCTGCCATAATTTCAGATTATGAGCACAAACTGCATCTTGCCCTCACATTAACTTTGCTGACAAATAACAACGGCAAAGAACATGAAGGAAGCCATACATTGCTATTTAAGTCATGCAGACTACATGATTAAGTGCACTTAAGACAAAATGCTACTAATGTCAAACCAACAATGACAAAAAATAAAGGAAGTGGACCACTTAATAGGATTGCAAATCACTAGCGACAAAAATAGTTAGCAATGTTACTGTTCTTTCTGAGCTTGCAGTGCTGGGCTGCTGGATTTTTTTTTTTATCTTTCTGCTGGTTTTGTTTTTTTTTTTTAAATAAACACTTGACCTGATCTCTCAGGGGGCATTCATTTCTAAAACAAGTTATGTGGCCAGCAAAATTTTTGTCAAAAGTAAGAGCTTTGCAAGCACAGCATATCTGACTAGTGAGATCTTTTTCAGTTTTTCATCTTGTATGACTGAAGAATAAACATGCTGAATATATGTACACCTAACAAGATGGTGCGTAGAAAGAAATGCACAGTGCAATGAAGGCATCAATTACTAGAATGTGAAATTAGTCACACTTAAAACATGGAAAACTTTAACTTTGTTTTTAAGAGGAAGTCACTACACATAAATGGTGGCTAATACAGAAGACAGTTCCTGCAATACTTGGTCATATGTATTACTGTAACTTATTTTGATTTACCTTCCATTATTGTATATACAGTAGTAGAAAGAAGAATCATTAGCTACAGGTCTCTTGAACTTCAGAATAATCTGTCTACTAGTGTGATGGCTGCTTTATCAGACCTATTAATATCTTATTAGACTGCAAAATGCCTTCTAATCATATGTGTAAAATAAACCTGCTGTAGTTTCTATGACAGGCTATTACCCTTTTCAGTTTCCCCAGTTTCTGTTTCTTCTTGGTACCCTATTGTAGCATAATTCTCAAAGTGAATTGACCATATCCTTCATCAAGTTGAATCATCTTGTATTCTGTAATTTGTAGCTGCTCTACTTCTCTTACATCCCTAGATTTTGCTTTCTCTGTTGCTTTAATTTTACCTACAATGCTACTGTAGAAGCAGCTGTATGAAAGTATAGTGTACATTTTAATAGGTTTAAGTGTCCTTATATGTTCAAAAAACACATTGCACATTGCTGTTGAAATTTATAAAGCATACATTTGTGTTGTTGCTCTGTGCCTGTTTTCAGACAACAGCAATAAAGAAAAAAAAAAATTCTCCCACTTTCCATATAGGTGAGAAGCTGAAATTTCATGAGTTCATTCCTTGCAGCGTACTTACAAATGTTAGGTATATTTCATGTCCTATTGCAGCACCCAAGGGGAGGGGGGAAAACGGGTGTACCCCCTAAACTGTATATATAGATAGGGGAAACCCCTCCTCACTATTTCTGTGACTACAATATACATAGAAAGCCCAAATTTCCCATGCTCATCCTTTACAAACATTAAGTCTGTTTCATTTAGCACCATGCCCCGTAGCGGACTTTCGAAAATAACGTCTTCTTTTTGGCGGTTCTCACCATTATGCTATAAGGAACTTTCAGAACTGACCTCTCCTTTTGGTGGTTTCATTCCTTATTTCCATTAACAGAGGATTTATTTCACGGCAGAGACGCACAAGGGCCACCCCTGTTCCCCCTTCCTTTTTTCACATGGCCGATGTCCGCGCACCTACCACTTGATTGACTCCCTGCCTATATACATTAACGACATCCGACGTTCATGTGCCTCCTCACTCTCTTCCTTACTTTCCTCAGCTGTTCGTCGTGCTCACTGCTCCCTTCTTCTTTACTCCACCACTTCAACACTGTTATTGTTGGCCTTGCTTCACGTCTTCCTGCTGGTGACTCCTTCCTTTTCGTTTACTCCACTGCTTTACTACGAAACTTTCAACAACCAAATCTTTGTAACGGCACCAGGCTTCTGATCAAATCTCTGCACAAGAACCTCACTGAGGCAACTGTCTTCACTGGAACTGGCTCTGGGGAGACTGTATTTATTCCTCACATCCCTCTCATACCCTCTGACACTCCCATTCAAATTCAAATACCTCCAATTTCCAGTAAGGGTCTGCTTCGCTATGACAATAAATAATTCACAGAGCCAGACTCTAAAAAAGGTTGGCACTGACTTGACACAAGATTGCTTCTCACATGGCCAACTGTACGTTGTATGCTCAAGAGTAAGCTCACCAGACAGCTTGGTCATTTTACAGCCCAAGGGAAGAACTGCAAACGTCGTTTACAAAGAGATCCTTACATCCTAAAAATGTGCATTTCTCATACACATTTACAATCATAAATTAAACTCTTTACAATCATCAAATTCACTCTCAATACTAAAATAAGCCTATGACAATTACATTGACAATCATGTTACTTTTTTTTTTTTTTTAAATGTTTCCTTTTCTTTGTCATAACTTTTTTAACACACTAATTGCGAAATGCGAAGTGCGGGTATTTTGCTAGTCTACCTATATTAATATTATTTGGTGCTTTAAAACCTGACAGACTTGTAAGATGCTGCTTCATGCTCTATGCCCTTTTTAAACTGTATATATTTAATAGGAGGACATCATGAAAGCACAAAGGTAAGTACGGCAGAATTACACATGACACTGGGTTCTATTGCTTCTTAAGTCACTCTCTGTGTGGATCTGGAAAATTCTTATAATGCGTACATTGCCATTTCTCTAAACACTCAAGATTTCTTCCTGCATTCCAAAGATTTGTCTGTTGAGTGTCATCTGTAAATTAGCTGGGTATGTATGAATGACAATATTCCTTTCATACAAAAATCTTGCCATTTTTCCAATTCTACTGCAGAAGGTTTTTGGCAAATAATTTGGATGGATGGATATTCTGGACATGATATATACTGTTATAAACACTACCCCTTACATTTCCAGGGCTTTCTATTAAATCCCTAAACCTCAATATTGCCTAAGCAGTAGTTTCACATTACCGTGTGGATTTTTGCTGGATATATTGGGTTTTAATATACAGTATGCTATTTATATATACACATGTATAGTATATACATACTGTACACTACTGGTCAAAAGTTTTAGAACACCCCTACGTTTGCAGTTTTTGCTGAAACTTAAGCAGTTCAATTGTACAAAAGTAAGAGGTAAACTGTCAAAAAGGTAATGCCATTACATATACAGATATTCCAGGATTGGTGACGTTTTTCAAAAGTATAAGTTTTGATTCAGCTGTGGTGTGATGATTACTTAAAGAGGTGAGCAAGATATTGAATTCAAATATGACAGAGAAACACAGCCACTACAGGTTGTGACAGTGGTATGATGGTTACTGTACTTTTCTTCAGAATGGGTTTGCCTACTGTTAATCACAAGGAATTCTCCCTTTAATTAATGATTTCCCTCACTACTTTTGTCATGGCATAATATAGTGCTGGATTGTATACCGGTTCATACCGAAAACCGTTTTTAATTTTTATTATGATATACATTTTTCTTTTACCGCAATACCGGTTTAAATAGCCTAAACAACGTTCGGAATGTGGCACAGCAGGAAACTGTTTAAGGGGGGACTTTTATCACTGCTACACCGCTAAACATGCATGCAACGGAGTACATGCGTTAGTGGAGGTATTGAGTGGTGAAAATTGACAGAGAACATTCCGAAGCTGAAGCTGTAGCAGATGATAATATTGAACATGATGACACAGAAGAACTTTTGCTGAAAAAAGGAGCCACGTCTGTTGTCTGGAGATTTTGGTTTTAAAAGGTCGGATGGCGGTAACACGAGCAAGTTGCTGCACCACCTTAGCCGCAAACATGCTTTGGAGTACCATGAATGTATGGAACTAATATTGGCACCCTCCACGTCCTCAGGTAAAACTGAAAAAGCTACAGGACACTCAAGTCAGACATTACTTGTAGACGCGTTTGCTAGAGGACTGCCTACAACAAAAGAAGCAAGCGGTGGATCGAGATAACCAACGTCATTACAATCCATATAGCTAACGAGTCAGTGGACAGAGATTGTTGACATTAACAGAAAGTGTAGCTGGTTTACAAAAATATTTACTCTTTATTCCTTTTCTAATATATATATATAAAAACATATAAGTAAAAACTGAAAAGTTGTAAATGAATATTTATTTTATAGAATCACATGGCCTTGCCTTCTTGGTTGGTTGCACAACCAACCAAGTGCCAATGTTAATGCCAGATGCAACAAAATATTGATTCACTTTATACTTTCGGCATGATTCAGAAATAACCTGCATTTCATATATAACTGAACAAAGTACATAATTATATGCAAATATATATTTCCAATATGCAAAATATAATTCTGGAACAACACAACCTAGTAACTTGATGCCAAAACAGCATGAATCTAAACATAGCTTTTTATATGAATGTGAAAAAATTACTTAACCTTCCTACACTCAGTCTGCAAGAATATCTGTATTACGTTTACGCTCCCTGCTCAATGTTCCTGGATGACATTTCAAATTAGTGATACTATGCAAAAGAAAGAAACTAGTAAAAACTGAAAAGCTGTAAATCCATATGTATTCATCTCCCTTGCTATGAAACCCCTAAATAAGATTTGATTCAACCAATTAACTTCAGAAATCACATAATTAGTTGAATAGGGTCCAAATGTGTGCAATCAAAGTGTCACAAGATCTGTCACATGATGTCTATATAAAACACACTAATTCTTAATGGCCCCTAAGTCTACAACACCACTAAGCAAGCAACATGAAAAAAGGAGCACTTCAAACAAGTCAAAGACAAAGTTGTGGGAAAGTATAGATCATCGTTGGTTTATAAAAACTTTGAATATCCCACTTCAACATCTGCAATAAGATGCTGCAGATGTTCTATCAGACGGTTGTGGCGAGCGCCCTCTTCTACGCGGTGGTGTGCTGGGGAGGCAGCATTAAGAAGAAGGATGCCTCACGCCTGGACAAACTGGTGAGGAAGGCAGGCTCTATTGTAGGCATGGAGCTGGACAGTTTGACATCTGTGGCGGAGCGAAGGGCACTCAGCAGGCTCCTATCAATTATAGAGAATCCACTGCATCCACTAAACAGTATCATCTCCAGACAGAGGAGCAGCTTCAATGACAGACTGCTGTCACTGTCCTGCTTCACTGACAGACTGAGGAGATCGTTCCTCCCCCAAACTATGCGACTCTTCAATTCCACCCGGGGGGGTAAACGTTAACATTATTCAAAGTTAGTGTCTGCTTTTACCAGCATTTTTATTACTCTTTAATTTAATATTGTTTTTTGTATCAGTATGCTACTGCTGGAGTATGTGAATTTCCCCTTGGGATTAATAAAGTATCTATCTATCTATCTTTATAAATCCATTAAAACAAAACTGGTAGAACATAGCAGCACTAAAAACCTGACAAGAAAAGGCCGCCAACCAAAACACACAGACCAGGCAAGGACGGCATTAATCAAAGAAAAAAAAAACAGTAAGGGTAACAATGAATGAGCTGCAAAGATCCACAGTGGAGATGGGAGAATCTATCCATAGGAGTAGTTCAAGACATGCACTCCAAAGAGTGGGGCTTTAGTGGCCAGAAGAAAGCTATTACTAAAAGAAAAAAAAAAAAAAAAATACGGAAAAACGTTTGGAGTTTGCCAAACAGCATATGGCAGACTCCCCAAACACATGGAAGAAGGTTCTCTGGGCTTTCATGGGAAATGCCAGGTGTGATGCAAACCCAACACTTCTCATCACCCTTAGAACATTATTCCCACAGTGTTGACAGCATCATGCTGTGGGGATTTTTTTCCAACAGCATGGATAGGAAAAACTCGTCAAAACACAAGGAAAGATGGATGGGCAATTCTTGAAGAAAACTTGTTTTAGTATGCCAGAGATTTGAAACTGGGATTAAGGTTAACCTTCCAGCAGGACAATGACACTAAACATACTGCTAAAGCAACACTGGAGTGGTTTAAAGGGAAACACTGAAATGTTTTGAAATGGCCTAGTCAAAGCTTAGACTTCAAACCAATTTAGAATCTGTGGCATGCTTTGATGATTGCTGTACACCAATGCAACCAAACTAACGTGAAGCAGTTGGTGCAATCTTGCCTTGAGGAATGGGTAAAAATCCCTGTGGCTAGATGTGCTAAGATAATAAAGACTTGTGCTAAGCTAATAGAGTTCGTTAATCAGCCTACACATAAAGCAGGTCATACGTTAGACTTAGTGATTACTAAAGGGCTAAAAGTTGATATACAGCAGGTCATTGATACGGGTCTATCAGACCATTTTCTTCTACTTTTTAATACAGAAATAATGATAGAAAACACTCATGAGAAGCATATTGTTAAAAAACGCTTCTTTAACTCATCAGCAGCTTTAAAACGTACAAACATTCTAAGCAAATCAGTCTGTTTATAGTGCCAACTATAATAGCGAGGATAATGTAAATAATAAGGTGGAAAGATTTAATACTAAAGTGAGAGCTGCTGTTGACATAGTTGCACCTGTAAAGACAGTTAAAAAATCTTCTAGCATTGTTATACCATGGAAGACCCAAAGAGTGTCTGATTTAAAGAGAACATGCTGTAGAGCTGAGCGTAAATGGAGGAAGACTAAACTAACTATCCTAAACTAATGCTAGTAATCCCAGAGTCTTATTCTCGACGATTGATCGTCTGCTAAACCCAGGTAACTCAAAGGAATGCCTCCTAAGTATTTCCAGTAAAGCCTGTGAGGCTATTGCTGTATTTTTCAATCAAAAAATTAATGATATTAGAAATAACATAGTATATCTCCCCAACACTAAGGATCCTCCTAAACCCCAGTATTCCGTTATAAACAAATTAAACTCTTTCACTAAGATAGATTTACCTGATTTACATAAAATAATTTCTCAACTGAAACCCTCTACCTGCGTCCTTGACCCAATACCAACAAATTTTTTCAAAGAAGTATCAGACGTGCTAATTGATAATATTCTTGACATAGAAAATTCGTCATTAGATACGGGGGTCTTCCCAGACTGTGTTAAGACTGCTGTAGTTAAACCCCTACTTAAGAAAAATAATTTTGACCCTCTGCTCTTGAAAATTTTAGACCCATTTCTAACCTGCCTTTCTTAAGTAAAATTCTAGAGAAGGCAGTCATTATGCAGTTAAATGACCACCTCAATAAACATACTATTCTTGATAAATTTCAGTCAGGTTTTAGAACAAATCACAGCACAGAAACTGCACTCGTTAAAGTAGTCAATGACTTGCGGGTAAATGCAGACACAGGCCATTTATCTGTTCTCATCCATTTAGATCTGAGTGCCGCATTTGACACCATTGATCATAATATTCTTAGAAATCGCTTTAGTCAATGGGTGGGCCTCTCTGGCAGTGTCTTAAATTGGTTTGAATCCTACCTGGCAGGGAGAAAATTCTTTGTTAGTTGTGGTAATTACAACTCAAAGACACAAGATATCCTATATGGTGTTCCACAAGGCTCTATCCTGGGTCCACTGCTCTTCTCAATCTACATGCTTCCGTTAGGTCAGATTATCTCAGGGCACAACGTGAGCTTCAACAGCTATGCTGATGACACACAGCTGTATTTATCAATAGCACCTGATGACCCTGATTCTCTTGATTCACTAACACAATGTCTGACTTGTATTTCAGAATGGATGAATAGTAAGTTTCTCAAGCTAAATAAAGAGAAAACTGAAATCTTAGTGATTGGCAATAATGGATACAATGAGGCTATTAGAAATAAATTGGATACATTAGGATTAAAAGTCAAGACGGAGGTAAAAAAGCTTAGGGGTAACTGTTGACTGTAATCTGAATTTTAAATTGCATATTAATCAGATCACTAGGACAGCATTTTTTCACTTAAGAAACATAGCAAAAGTTAGACCTCTTATATCATTGAAAGATGCTGAGAAATTAGTTCATGCGTTTGTTTTCAGTCGACTAGATTACTGTAACGCAATCCTCTCAGGAATACCCAAAAAAAGACATAAATCATTTGCAACTGCTAGAATCCTAACCAGGAAAAGAAAATCCGAGCACATTTCTCCAGTTTTGATGTCACTACACTGGTTACCTGTGTCATTCAGGATTGACTTTAAAATTCTGCTTATCTATACTAATAAAAGGCAAAGCCCTCACTGACTGACTGACTCAATCACTCACTCATCACTAATTCTCCAACTTCCAGTGTAGGTGGAAGGCTGAAATTTGGCAGGCTCATTCCTTACAGCTTACTTACAAAAGTTAGGCAGGTTTCATTTCGAAATTCAAAGCGTAACGGTCATAACTGGAACCTCATTTTTGTCCATATACTGTAATGGACGGGGGCGGAGTCGCGTATCGCGTCATCACGCCTCCTACGTAATCATGTGAAACGCCTTGGCGCCGATCTGGAAGAAGGTAGCGCAGCGCCTTGATTTAACACTAGAATTACCAGAGCCTACGAAAAAACTTGTATATCCGGCCCACCTTAAATCACTTCTTAAATCCGTTCACACCTCTCCGCCAGCATCCTTTGTCCTCTAAATGTGCTGATAAAAGACAAGCTGCCAGCAGCCGGCTATTCCATCCCCCCACCGACTTAGAACGTGAGCGAAGTTTTCCCAGCTCACGCCTTGATTGATTATGTGGGAGTGAAGTGGAGTTTTACAGTGGAAATAACAGATCATTATTCTAAAGTAATCTGTGTAAACAAATTGTTAAAACAGAAACTTTTTCATATTTTAGTAATAAATGTTACAAAATGTAGTAGGCATAAACTATAGAATATATAAAGCCCGAGTTCCAAAGATCAAATAAACACTTTCACAAAAGCTTCAAGAATGATTCAACAGCTTCTGTGGTGTAGCGCGTTAAGATTTGCCTCTTAGCGCAGAGCAGCTTTTCCTTGCCTCACAGACCTGAGTTCGATTCCCCGCTGGGGATGAAGTGTTGCTTTTTTTTTCTTTTCTTTTAAACCTCAAACGGACATAAAATTTATACATTGGTATGCACTGTCAGTTACTGAGATCGTTATATTTTCATGTGGGATGCTCCTTTTCAAATATTTTTTTAACAATTGAGACTGCAATTAACAGGAACAACTGTCCTTATAACTTATTTTTAAGATCCATAACACACAGACAGACAGAGCACTGCGTAATAGAGAGACAGACAGGCAGAGAAGTCACTAGATATAGAAATAAACAGGGAAGCCACGTGTACTGAAAGAAAAAAAGAACAACATGTGCGTTGTCCCAGCTGCACTGAATAAGCGCAGGCGCTCTAACATCACCCCTCCCCCGATCTTACTTAGAGAGTCAGGAACAACGCACATGTTGTTCTTTTTTTCTTTCAGTACACGTGGCTTCCCTGTTTATTTCTATATCTAGTGACTTCTCTGCCTGTCTGTCTCTCTATTACGCAGTGCTCTGTCTGTCTGTGTGTTATGGATCTTAAAAATAAGTTATAAGGACAGTTGTTCCTGTTAATACAGTGCATACCAATATATAAATTTTATGTCCGTTTGAGGTTAAAAAGAAAAGAAAAAAAAAAGCAACACTTCATCCCCAGCGGGGAATCGAACTCAGGTCTGTGAGGCAAGGAAAAGCTGCTCTGCGCTAAGAGGCAAATCTTAACGCGCTACGCCACAGAAGCTGTTGAATCATTCTTGAAGCTTTTGTGAAAGTGTTTATTTGATCTTTGGAACTCGGGCTTTATATATTCTATAGTTTATGCCTACTACATTTTGTAACATTTATTACTAAAATATGAAAAAGTTTCTGTTTTAACAATGTGTTTACACAGATTACTTTAGAATAATGATGTTATTTCCACTGTAAAACTCCACTTCACTCCCACATAATCAATCAAGGCGTGAGCTGGGAAAACTTCGCTCACGTTCTAAGTCGGTGGGGGGATGGAATAGCCGGCTGCTGGCAGCTTGTCTTTAATCAGCACATTTAGAGGACAAAGGATGCTGGCAGAGAGGTGTGAACGGATTTAAGAAGCGATTTAAGGTGGGCCGGATATACGAGTTTTTTCGTAGGCTCTGGTAATTCTAGTGTTAAACGATTCCATGTCTTGGTGAGTTTAATACTGTGTAAGCATACATATTAACAAATGTGCAATTAAATGTGTGCATTTACGGGGTGATTTCTCAGGCTTAAAAGCTCGCCTTTTATTACAAAAATAAATGCGAACTGTTTTCATACTGAAGGACACAAACCACGTTGGATTTTGTAATGATAGTTGATTAGTAAGGTCTATTAAGGGATACTTACAGAATGATTAGTAATGCCTGTGAATGCCGATGCAAGTAGGAGAATGGGCGTGAACTAAAGAACGAGTAGTAACATGTACAGTAAATGTCTCTAAAGTCTGTCTATTAAAAAGTTATTATATCTTTCAATCCTGTGTATTGATTAAACTACGAACCTAACAAGATCACTACATGGTGTCAGAAGTGGCGGATTGGAAGAGGAATGTGAAGAAGAGGTTCAGCTTTTGAACGAGTCTCGTGTCTGTGAGTAACCCGAAAACATGGTCAGAAAGCGCTAAGACGTTCTAGCAAAAGAGAAAAAAAAATATGGAAGGATTACAGCCCCCACCAAATCTCCAGTTAAAGGGAAATGTAGCTGAAAATTGGAAAAGATTTAAACAGAGATTTGAGTTGTATCTTGCTGCGATTGAAGCAGATAGGAAAAGTGAAAAAATGAAAGCGTCTATGCTTCTACATGTAATTGGCGAAGAGGCACTAGAGGTGTATAACAATTTTCAGTTTGAAGAAGATGGAGACAATATGAAATTGAACAAAATAGTTGAAAAATTCAAAACGTATTGCAACCCAAAGCGCAATGTGACGTTTGAGCGGCACAAGTTTTTTACATGTTTCCAGAAAAGCGGCGAAACAATAGACCAGTATGTGACGGAATTGCGTAATAGGAGCTGTTCTAGGAAGAAACCGTCGAGACATCAAAGGACCAATAACCTCTAATCAGAACACTAACACCAGCAAAACAAATATTAACGAGAAAACAAGTATAAATCAGGAAAGAACATCTCAACTGCAAACACAATTAACCAGAAGATCAAAACGTCAAGTAAAACCACCAGAACGAGACTCATTGAGACATGTTGAGGATGAAAGGAACATTTTCAATTAAGAAATGCTGAATTCCTTTAGCAGTTGGGCTTTTTATACATAGTTTGAATGCTGGATGTATGCCTGAAATGTTCTGGATAGTTCAGTTGTTTGAAGTGATAAAGAATTAAACGTGTGCATTTACGGGGTGATTTCTCAGGCTTAAAAGCTCGCTTTTTATTAAAAAGGTAAATGCAAACTGTTTTCATTCTGAAGGGCACAAACCACATTAGATTTCAGCCGTTAAATGCGCAAAAATGTCGGTACACCAGATAAATAAGTGCAACATATTATCAGTTGTATTGTATGCTTACAATACATATAGAAATGTGTTAATCGTTAACTAATAGTATCGGATGGTGTTTTTCGACTCGCGCCTTGATTTAAATGATTGCATGTCTTGGTGGGTTTGCGTAGCTTATTGTCAATATCTTTACACCTGTTTTTAAGACTTATTGACTGAAACGGGCTTTCACGAAAAAAGTTAGGGCTTTGCTACAGGATACACCCTCCACAAGTTAAGGTAGTAAAAATAAAAGGTATATATTTCTGTTTTATTTAAACCTTTTAAGTTCATATGCATAGCCCCATTAGGCTGTTTTAGTTTTTTTTTTTTTTCTATCTTCAGTAATATTTAATCTCCTTAAAGAAAAACAACATATGCATTTTACTTTTTTTGTATCTCTTTAGCAATATTTTAGTGTAAAAGGATAACCAGTATTAACACATGTGCAATTAAACGTGTGCATTTACGGGGTGATTTCTCAGGCTTAAAAGCTCGCCTTTTATTAAAAAGATAAACGTAAACTGTTTTCATTCTGAAGTGGCACAAACCACGTTGGATTTCAGCCGTTAAACAAGCAAAAATGTCGGTAAACCAGATAAATAAGCACTACATATTATCAGTTGTATTGTATGCTTACAATACATATAGAAATGTGTTAATCGTTTACTAATAGTATGGGATGGTGTTTGTCGACTCGCGCCTTGATTTAAACGATTCCATGTCTTGGTGGGTTTGCGTAGCTTATTGTCAATATCTTTACACCTGTTTTTAAGACTTATTGACTGAAACGGGCTTTCAGGAAAAAACTTAGGGCTTTGTTACAGGATACACCCTCCACAAGTTAAGGAAGTAAAAATAAAGGTATATATTTCTGTTTTATTTAAACCTTTTAAGTTCGTATGCATAGCCCCATTTGGCTGTTTTAGTTTTTTTTTTTCTTTCTTCAGTAAAATTTAATCTCCTTAAAGAAAAACAACATATGCATTTTACTTTTTTTGTATCTCTTTAGTAATATTTTAGTGTAAAAGGATAACCAGTATTTAAACCTTTTATGTTACTTTATAAAGTTATTTTACACAATGTTGAAAAATTAATAAGAAAGCTACATATTTTGGCAGCTGCTGCTTTAATTTTCAATGAAATGAAAAAAGCTCTCCAAGAGAAAACCTCAATGAAGAAGAAACCCTCATTTATAAAGGTTTGCTGCAGATGACTTAACTGAAAATAAATGAATAGTTCCTATGTGTATAATACATATTTATCTATTTTACTTATGCCTTTATTCCAGCAACTTGCAACATCTTAGGTACAATTTGTTACATTACTTTTGTTTTTTGCAGCACAGGCAGGTGAAGTGACTTCCTCAGGGTCACACAGTGGTGTCAGTACCAGGATTTGAACTGACAAGCTCCGGGTTTGCTGAAATATTACTGAAGAAAGAAAAAAAACGAAAACGGGCAAATGGAGCTGTGCAGACAAATGTGCATCCATCCATTATCCAACCCGCTATATCCTAAATACAGGAGCCAATCCCTGCCAACACAGGGCACAAGGCAGGAAACAAACCCCAGGCAAGGTGCCAGCCCACCGCAGGGCGCACACACCCACACACACCAGGGACAATTTAGAATCGCCAATGCACCTAACCTGCATGTCTTTGGACTGTGGGAGGAAACCGGAGTACCCGGAGGAAACCCAGACAGACACAGGGAGAACATTCAAACTCCACGCAGGTAAGCGAACCCGGGTCTCCTAACTGGCACCTTTCACTGCGCCACCATGCCGCCCGCATACAAACTTAAAAGGTTTAAATAAAACAGAAATATATACCTTTATTTTTACTTCCTTAACTTGTGGAGGGTGTATCCTGTAGCAAAGTCCTAAGTTTTTTCATGAAAGCCCCTTTCAGTCAATAAGCCTTAAAAACTGGTGTAAAGCTAAACTTGCAGCACCACTATTCAATTACACTTGCCTAACGCCTCTCCTAAGGGGACATACTGTGGGATCTAGGCATCAGTCAAAGCACCAATCACAGGCCCGATTAGAAAGCGGGAAGCTGTGATTTGTCGTCTCCCTCCCATGTAACAATCACAGCCCGTGTTACAACGCACTATGTATATATGTATATGTGTGTGTTTATGTATGTGTGTATATGTATGTGTATATATATGTTGATATGTGTATATATATATATGTGTATATATATGTGGATGTGTATATGTATATATATATATATATATATATGTATATATATGTATATGTAGATATGTGTATATGTAGATATGTATATATATGCATATATGTATACTAGCAAAATACCCGCGCTTCGCAGCGGAGAAGTAGTGTGTTAAAGAGGTTATGAAAAAGAAAAGGAAACATTTTAAAAATAACGTAACATGATTGTCAATGTAATTGTGTTGTCATTGTTATGAGTGTTGCTGTCTTTTATATATATATATAATATACACACACACACACACACATAAACATATATATACATATCTACACATACACATATCTACATATATATATATACATATACACATCCACATATAAATACATATATATATACACGTATCAACATATATATGCACACATACATAAACACACACATATACATATACACATACATGCATACACACATACATACATACATACACACACATATATATATATAGACATATATATACATATTTACATATCTACATATCTACATATATACATATATATATATATATATATATATATATATATATCTACATATATACATATATATATATATATATATATATATATATATATATATATATATATATATATATATATATATATATATCTAGACATACATACATACATAGATTGACACATATATATATATATACATATCTACATATATATATATATGTAATTGTGTTGTCATTGTTATGAGTGTTGCTGTCATATATATATATAGCAAAATACCCGCGCTTCGCAGCGGAGAAGTAGTGTGTTAAAGAGGTTATGTAAACATATATATATACATATACATATATACATATATATATACATATCTACATATACAGATATCTACATATAGCAAAATACCCGCGCTTCGCAGCGGAGAAGTAGTGTGTTAAAGAGGTTATGTAACCATATATATACATAAACATATATACATATATATACATATCTACATATACACATATCTACATATATATACATATACACATCCACATATACATATATATATATATATATACATATACAAATTTATATATCTACATATATATATATATATATAGATATAAATATAGACATACATATATACATACATACATTCACATATATATATATATATATATATATATATATATATATATATATACATATCTACTTATTGGCTCCTGTATTTAGGATATAGCGGGTTGGATAATGGATGGATGGACATCTGTATACATAGCCCTATTTGCCCGTTTTCGTTTTTTTTCTTTCTTCAGTAATATTTCAGTAAACCCGGAGCTTGTCAGTTCAAATCCTGGTACTGACACCACTGTGTGACCCTGAGGAAGTCACTTCAGGTGCCTGTGCTGCAAAAAACAAAAGTAATGTAAGAAATTGTACCTCAGATGTTGCAAGTTGCTGGAATAAAGGCATAAGTAAAATAGATAAATATGTATTATACACATAGGAACTATTCATTTATTTTCAGTTAAGTCATCTGCAGCAAACTTTTAGAAATGAGGGTTTCTCATTTTTAGATAGTGCAAACTGTTTCTTCTTCATTGACGTTTTCTCTTGGGGAGCTTTTTTCATTTCATTGAAAATTAAAGCAGCAGCTGCCAAAATATGTAGCTTTCTTATTAATTTTTCAACATTGTGTAAAATAAATTTATAAAGTAACATAAAAGGTTTAAATACCGGTTATCCTTTTACACTAAAATATTACTAAAGAGATACAAAAAAAGTAAAATGGATATGTTCTTTTTCTTTAAGGAGATTAAATATTACTGAAGAAAGAAAAAAAAATAAAACAGCCAAATGGGGCTATGCATACGAACTTAAAAGGTTTAAATAAAACAGAAATATATATTTTTTTTTTACTTGCTTAACTTGTGGAGGGTGTATCCTGTAGCAAAGCCCTAACTTTTTTCGTGAAAGCCCGTTTCAGTTAATAAACCCTAAAAAAAGGTGTAAAGATATTGACAATAAGCTAAGCAAACCCAGGAAGACATGGAATCGTTTAAATCAAGTATCATTACATCTTCCTTTCTTAAAGAGAAGTAAGGCAGTACTTACAAGCTTACATATTTATATATAGACATACATACATATATATATATATATATATATCTATATCCGAAGCCGTGCAAGCACACTCTTGAGAATGCAACGTATAGTTGTACAGAAGAAAAGCAATCTTGCCTCAAATGAATGGCAACCTTTTGTAGGTCTATGAACTTAATTTAAACTTTAGGTTTACACGGTGCTTTCTTTCCGAAGTACCTGTACTCATGAATATGTCTGTATGTGTCAGTCGGTCAAATCCACGCGCTTCGCACCGGCGAAGTACCGCTTTTAAATTTTTATTAAGAAGAAAAGAAAACCTTTTTAAATTGAGGGAAAATATACTAATAACAGTTTGTTAAGGATCTGTTTTTTTGTGAAGCTGCCTTCACTTGAGTGATCACTTTGAGCTGACTTGCTGGCCAACTATAAGCGTTACCTGGTAGGTAACCACGCATACAATCAGATTGTGAATCAGACTACGAATGCCGTGAATGTAATTACCCCGATCTACATGTTGTCAAATAAACGAACCACACGCCGTGGCGCAATTTTAGGGGCTTTGCCTGTAGCGCTGACATCCGAGGTTCGATTCCCGTAAGGGAGTGAAGTGAGTGGCTGGTTACCTACCAGGTAACGCTTATGGTTGGCCAGCAAGTGAGGTAACATCAGCCACGGTGCCTTCAGTTGTGAGAAGCAGATCATAGAATGGTTGAAAATAGTTTACTGTCAAATAATGCAAAGAGTACGCGACATGTCTTTCCCCCTTATTCTTGGCTCATCAGGCGTACACACTCACTGCACTCGCTTACGGTAATCGAACCTCGGACGTCAGTGCTAGAGGGGCTTTGCAGCGGTGAAGTATTGCTTTTAAATTTTAATTAAGAAGAAAAGAAAACCTTTTTAAATTAAGTCTTAAAAAGAGGTGTAAAGATATTGACAATAAGCTACACAAACCCACCAAGAAATGCAATCGTTTAAATCAAGGCGCGAGTCGAAAAACACCATCCCATAATATTAGTTAACGATTAACACATTTCTATATGTATTGTAAGCATACAATACAACTGATAATATGTTGCGCTTATTTATCTGGTGTACCGACATTTTTGCGCATTTAACGTCTGAAATCTAACGTGGTTTGTGCCCTTCAGAATGAAAACAGTTTGCATTTACCTCTTTAATAAAAAGCGAGCTTTTAAGCCTGAGAAATCACCCCGTAAATGCACACGTTTAATTGCACGTGTTAATATGTATGCTTACACAGTATTAAAAGACACTCAAAAATTAACGTCATTTACCTTCGTTCCCACGTTTGACTCGTGCTGTAAATCTCTTCCTTGTTTTTAGTTCACGTGATTACGTAGGAGGCGTGATGACGCGATACGTGACTCCGCCTCCTCCATTAGAGTATATGGACAAAAAAACAGGTTCCAGTTATGACCATTACGCGTAGAATTTCGAAATGAAATCTGCCTAACTTTTGTAAGTAAGCTGTAAGGAATGAGCCTGCCAAATTTCAGCCTTCCACCTACACGGGAAGTTCGAGAATTAGTGATGAGTCAGTCAGTCAGTGAGGGCTTTTATTGCCTTTTATTAATATGTATAGATGTATATATATGTTTACATAACCTCTTTAACACACTACTTCTTCGCTGCGAAGTGCGGGTATTTTGCTAGTGGCTTATAAAACCATAGATAGATAGATAGATAGATAGATAGATAGATAGATAGATAGATAGATAGATAGATAGATAGATAGATAGATAGATAGATAGATAGATAGATAGATAGATAGATACTTTATTAATCCAATCTCGCCCCATCTTATATATCGGAATGTCTGACATCTTATATTCCAAATCGTAATCTCAGATCCTTAAATGAGTGTCTCCTTATTATTCCAAGAGCAAAACTTAAAAGAAGTGGTGAGGCGGCTTTCTGCTGTTATGCACCTAAAATCTGGAATAGCCTCCCAATAGGAATTCACCAGGGTAATACAGTGGAGCACTTTAAAAAACTGCTGAAAACACATTATTTTAACATGGCCTTCTCATAACTTCACTGTAATTTAATCCTGATACTCTGTATATCCAATTCATTATAATTAACTATTCATGGTGGCTCTAAAATCTGTATTAACCCCTACTCTCTCTTCTGTTTCCTTTTCCGGTGTCCTTTTGGTGGTGGCGCAACTACTCAAAGCACCGTGATGTTCCAACAAAGATGGATTAAAAGCCAGAAGTCTGCATGACCATCATCATCAGGTCCTTCCGTGAGAACCCTAAATACAAAGAGGACTATTTCATTTATGTTAGGTAGAATGCCCAGAGGGGACTGGGCGGTCTCGTGGCCTGGAACCCCTGCAGATTTTATTTTTTTCTCCAGCTGTCTGGAGTTTTTTTTGTTTTTTCTGTCCCCCCTGGCCATCGGACCTTACTCTTTTTCTATGTTAACTAATGTTGTCTTATTTTAATTTCTTATTTTGTCTTTTATTTTTATTTTATTTTCTTCATTATGTAAAGCACTTTGAGCTACTTTTTTGTATGAAAATGTGCTATATAAATAAATGTTGTTGTTGTATTTCCCAAAGAGACCTGCAGCTATAACTGCAGCAAAGGGTGGCTCTGCAATGTACTGACATTGGGGGTGAAAACCTATGCACACTCATGTTTTTTTTTGTCTTAATTATTTTTTATGTTGCAATAAAAAATATTTTGCACCTTTAAAGAGGTAGTCATGTTGTGTAAATAAAATGGTACTAACCCCCCAAAAATCCATTTCAATTCCAGGTTATAATGTAAAAAAAACAAGACAAACATCTAGTGGGATGAATACTTTTGCAAGGCAGAGTACATACATGTTATAAATATGTATGCAAACATGCAAATTACAGATGCAAAAGTATTTCAGTTTGGATCTTTCAATACATGCAAGTTTAGCTTAGTGGATCATATGATACAGGAGTTTAAAAAACGCATGAATATGACATGTTCTGTGTAGATTTAAAATTAATACTGACTAGTCTGGGTGATAACCTCAGTTGCTTCACTGTGTTTACTTTCAGAGTTACAGAAATAGTCAAGCAGCTAGGAAAAACTTTTTTTTTTTTTCCTCCAAACTCATGATTATAAAATTACAAGCTCAGCGTAAAGGAGACGTTGGAGACTGGACTGCGAGTAAAAGATTTTGTGTCAATTTGGCACAATGCACAGACATTTATTTATACTATAGATTTGAACATTTAACAAAGGGTAGCTCTGCAAATTTGGGCTGCCAGATATTTTGAAAGACTGGATGAATATAATGAAGTGGATCTAAAACCTAAAACCAGGTAAATTTAATTTTACTGGAATGTAATACAAATCTAAGCATTTCAATTAGAAAGTGACATTGTTTAACATTATGATAGCTTAAACTAACTAGAAAACAAGTTGCCAGAAAAAGTTAAGTTACTTTTGTAAAGGGAAGGCTAATGTGATAGCCGTCCTTAAGCTTTTTTCCAGACACAAGGCAGTCCGGTGGCAGAGTAGTCATCCTAAATTTCCAACTTGAGCTAAGTTATCCCTGACAATTCACAACCTTTTTTTGTCTGCAGGCTCCATAAAGTCTATTGCAGCACAGACTTGGTAAATACATCTATATATAGCAGTAACAGACATGAACTGCTATCTCTAGGACATTACTTTCCTGTGCTTCCAATATGAGTAATGGCAAGACATGTTCTGAATAAAAGAAAAAAGAAAAACTAGCACTAATACATGATTTTTAGAAGAAGTAAGAATAAGGTTGAATTGGCATCTCTGTCTTTCTGATTTGCTGTGCTATGATAAAATGAGAACAGCAGGACTAAATCTTACATAGAGCAAAGTATCAGTTTGCACCAGTTCCCCCAACATTTTTCACTTTTGTGATTATATATATTGTCCACATAGGTTTTCAACCAAGATCAATGTGTGTAAATTGGAAGATATGGTTTGCAATTAAAAATAAAGATTGCAGATCCAGACTGACATGATTAAAAAAACAATTTGGAATCTCTGGAAGTGAAAGAGAAAATAAACAAATAAATAAATTAAAATGCTCTTGGGATTTTTAAATAATAATAATGACAATAATACATTTTACTTAATAGACTCCTTTCTTAACATTCAAGGTCACCTTACAATGAAATTAAACAACCATTAATAAAATATAAAAACAAAGAGGACAATAAAATCAAATAGCAATACGGTACAGAGGTAGTAGCAAACATACAAAGATAACAGGCAGTGACAGTGTAAAATTCATAATTGGTATGCCAGATTGAAAAGATAAGTTTTGAGGGCAGTTTTAAAATGTGGTATTGAGTCTAGTTGACGGATATGAGAAGGAAGAGAATTCCAGAGTTGAGGAGCACTATTAGAGAATGCTTGAGCTCCTACAGAACAGAGTTTGATGTGTGGTACAGAAAGTAATACTGCAGATGACGATCTGAGTGAGCGAGAGGAAGTGTAAGTCTGTAGGAGATCAGTGAGGTAGGAAGGAGCAAGGCTGTGGAGAGCTTTAAATGTTAAGAGCAGTATTTTGAATTGTATTTTTGTAGTAAACAGGAAGCCAGTGAAGTTGAAAGAGAATATGTGTAATATGTTCAGTGGATTTGGAAGAGGTTATTATTCTAGCAGCAGAATTTTGAATAAGTTGTAAGCGATGGATAAATTTTTGTGGTATGCCAGATAGAATAGCATTACAGTAGTCTATACGTGAGGTGACAAGGGCATTAACCAATACTTCAGTACTGTGTTGCGTAAGAACAGGACGAAGTCTAGAAATGTTTCGGAGATGGAAGAAGGCAGTCCAAGAAACATTACTGATATGGGAAGAAAAAGAGAGAGTACTGTCAAGAATGATGCCCATGCTCTTAACCTGGGAAGAGATGTTTGTGTTAATGTTGTTAATTAAAATAGAAGAATGGTTAACCTTAGTGAGTGTAGATTTAGAACCAATGAGGAGCACCTCAGTTTTATTGCTATTTAAGTGGAGAAAGTTGTGAGTCATCCATGACTTTATGTCTTGGAGACATGCCATAAAAGTATTTGGAGGGAAAACAGAATTGTATTTAGTGGATAGATATAGCTGTGTTTCATCAGCGTAACAATGAAATTTAATACCATTTTGCCGAAAGATATTACCTATTGGGAAGATATAAATGAGAAAAAGAAGTGGCCCCAAAACAGAACCCTGTGACACTCCCTGAGTAATGACTGCATTCTCAGATACACTGCAAAGCCCTTTACTTGAACAAATTGCATCCTACCAGTGAGGTAGGAAGAAAACCATTGGAGGATATGGCCACAGACTTCAAAACTAGCTAGCTGTTTCAAAGGTATCTGATGAAATATGGTGTCAAAAGGGGAGATGAGGTCAAGAAGTACAAGGACTGATAAAAGTCCCATGTCAGCTGCCTGGAGAAGATCATTTGTGATTTTGACCAGGGCAGTTTCTGTGCTGTGTTTAAGATGAAACCCACATTGAAACTGTTCAGTCCCATCTTTCAAAAAATAACCTTTTTGAAGTTGGGAGGCAGCTATCTTTTCGAGAATTTTAGATATGAATGGAACATTTGAAATAGGCCGATAAATGTTAAGGATATTAGTGTCTAAGCCAGGTTTTTTCAGAATTGGAGTAATTGAGGCCATTTTTAGTGAGAGAGGGACTGTGCCTGTAATAAGGGAAGAGTTAACTACTGTATAATAGTTATCATGGGGGAAATATGTGACAGACAGGACTTAACAATGCTTGTAAGTATTGGATCTAATTGGCATGTGGAAGAATTTGATTTTGCTATAAGCTCCGAGATATCATTTTCAGCTGGTAAACTGAAATCTGAGAAGGTGGTTGGTAAGGGAATATGGGTGATAGTGGAACGGATGTCATTTTCTGCAGAAACAGAGGAAGCAAGTTGCCGGTGGATTTTTTCAAATTTTGAGTTGAAGAAATCCGAAATAGTATAGCAGTATTTAACAGAGAGGTTATAGTGAGCAACATTTTCTAGTGGTGTAATTATCCTATTCATTGTAGAAAAAAAGAGCTCTGGTATTTTTCTCTCCTGTATTGATAATGTTAGAAAAGTACAGTTTTGGCAGCAGGGAGAGCATTTTTGTATTTTAACATATGATCTTTTTAGATAAACATTCCAACTGTCGGCACATGGCTTTGAGCTGACGGAGTTCAAGTGTAAACCAGGGAGCAGTGTGAATAAATGAAACAGTTCGTGTTTTTAAGGGAGCCAGTGTATCAAAGGCAGAAGACAGAGCAGCATTGTAATAGTCTACCAGTTCTGATGGTGTGGTAACAGAAGAAGAAACAGGCTGTAATTGCAATAAATTTATAAGGCTCTCTGGGTTTACATGCTTGACATTATGAAATGAAATTAAGTGGTGAACTTTTATTTTACTGAGAGGTAAGCTAACATCAAATGTAATCATTTTGTGATCCGAGATGGGTAATTCAGTAGGAATAAGATTGTGAGGTATGATACTAGAGCAGCAAACTAAGTCTAAATATGACCCTTGTTAAGAGTTGAAAAGTTGACATATTGAACTAAATTAAAACAGTCAAGGATTTCATTAAAATCGTTTGTCAGTGCATCAGCTGACATGTCAGAGTGTATGTTAAAATCACCCATAAGGATAACATTAGGAGACAAGGCACACAAAGGTGTTAAAACAGTAAAAAGTTCTGCAACAAAAACACTTGATAGTTTAGGAAGTGTACAGTATATAAAACAGCAATTATGGTAGGTGACGGTCCACAGAGTTTGCCAGCTAACGGTTCAAATGATGGATACGCTGTAAGAGGTATAGGTGAAAATTTGAGGTCTTTGCGGTGAATTATTGCGAGACCACCTCCCCTCCCCGAAGATTTAGATGAAAATAATCACCTGGTTGCTGCCAAATCTCCGTAAGACATAAACAGTCCATCATAGTGTCTATAAAAAAATCACCAATCAGCAGAGCTTTGTTAGAGATAGATCGGGTATTAAATAATCCAAACTTCAAAGTGCCTATGGACGCATATTCCAGTTATTTTACCAGAGGAATTGGCATGTTATGATCGACACATCGCTCAAAAATACGAGGACAAGAGTGTCCTTCAGAGCAAAGTGAAGGAATAGACCAGCTGTTACTCCTTCTGAGACAAAAACGATGATGAATGTACTTTGGTCATCGGAGAATGCTGTGGTGCATCAGGAAATCAGCAGGCAATTCCTAGTTTGTTCAAGTTATACAATTCATCTGGTGAGTATTTTAGTTTTATAGATGTAACTCCATTAGATAGCAAAGTAGACATAATAATCCATGACAACCAACTGAGGTTTATCATAGTAGGTTTCCAGAAATCACCCAAGCAGATTCCAGATTGGAAACAAAGCAACATACCCCTTGTGTACTTACTCGGCCCAATTAAAATAACACGTTAGCCAGTAGACCGTCACCACTGGGATTTCCACAAGTACACAGCAATTGTCAAGGGGCAGTTTCTACCATCTATTCATCAAAGCTAGTTACTTGAGCACAGAATCAGTGAGAAAGTTTCCACTTACCCACGCAGGTTGCAGAGAGCAGAGAACAGTTCTATGAGGGCTTTTGTTAAGGCTGAAAGAGGCAAAGGACGCGATTGCGTGTTAGCAGTTTTTATTCTGGTTGTGGGGTGCCAGATAAGATTGGATCAGCACCGAAGCTCAAGACAAATTAACACTAAAATCCCTGGAGTCTACAGAAAAAAAAAGTCGTATTGCCTGGCCACCTTAAATTCCTTCACACCTCTTTATCAGCACCTTTGTTTTGCAAATGTGTCAATCAGCACAAGGAGAAAGCAGCCTGCTATCCCATCCTCCACCGACGCAGCTAAAGTTCTCCCAGCTCATCTGTTTATTTGGGTGTGAGGTGCCTGGAATTGTATACTGCTCAAAAAATTAAAGGAACACTTTGAAAACACATCAGGTCTCAATGGGAAAAAAATCATGGTGGATATCTATACTGATATGGACTGAGTAATGTGTTAGGAACGAAAGGATGCCACATCATTTGATGAAAATGAAATCAACTGACAGAGGGCTGAATTCAAAGACACCCCGAAAATCAAAGTGAAAAAATTATGTGGCAGGCTAGTCCATTTTGCCGAAATTTCATTGCAGAAATCCAATCGTACTCAGCAGTTTGTATGGCCCCCATGTGCTTGTATGCATGCCTGACAACGTCGGGGCATGCTCCTAATGAGATGATGGATTATGTCCTGGGGGATCTCCTCCCAGATCTGGACCAGGGCATCACAGAGCTCCTGGACAGTCTGAGGTGCAACCTGGCAGCGTCAGATGGACCAAAACAATGTCCTAGAGGTGTTCTATTGAATTTAGGTAAGGCGAGCGTGGGGGCCAGTCAATGGTATCAATTCCTTCATCCTCCAGGAACTGCCTGCATACTCTGCCACATGAGGCCAGGCATTGTCATACACCAGGAGGAACCCAGCACACCTAGAGTAACTGCCTGTCTCCTGGAATGTCCTCCATGCCCTTGAAACTGTACTGGGAGACAAAGCAAACCTTCTGGCAATGGCATGTATTGATGTGCAATCCTGGAGAAGTTGGACTACCTGTGCAACCTCTGTAGGGTCCAGGTATCGCCTCATGCTACCAGTAGTGACACTGACTGTACCCAAATGCAAAAGTAGTGAAAAAATAGTCAGAAAAGATGAGGAGGGAAAAATGTCAGTGGCCTCCACCTGTTAAACCATTCCTGTTTTGGGGGTTGTCTCATTGTCATCTCTAGAGCACCTGTTAATTTCATTAATACCAAAGCAGCTGAAACTGATTATCAACCCCTTCTGCTACTTAACTGGCCAGATCAATATAACAGAAGTCTCACTGCCTTGATGCTATACTATGATTAAAGTATATATCATTATTTGGAATACATACATTTCATGTGTGTTCCGTGTCTACAACGATCTGGGTGAATGTAGGATGACAGGAAATGCCTAATAACTAAAACAGAAACTTTTTTCATGTTATAGTAATAATTACAAAATGCTTATGTGAAGTGTGTAATGTGTAAAGACTGAAGTCCAAATATCAAATAAATACTCACAAAAGGCACAGGGTGGCCCACGGATAAGTGGCCTGCCTCCACCGAGACGACTACATTACATGTTGAAGAGAAAAATAAGTGCCTTGAGCATGGGAAAGGCGCTATATAAATAAAATGTATTATTATTATTATTATTAAAAATGATCAAATTTGGTACTCACATTTACAGAATGATGCTGAAAGTGATTTCCTTGTGCGTCAATACATCTTTGTGCCCATTTCAGCATGTTCATGTACACTCTTTGCAACATCGTGGGATTGATTCTCTGGATTGCATTTTCAATGTTCAACTTCAGTTCATTTACAGTCCGTGGATTTGTCTCATACACACAGCCCTTTAAATGATCCCACACGAAATAGTCGCATGTTGCTAAGTCAGGCGATCATGGTGGACATATAGCCCAAATATCAATCGACAGAGAGCTACAACAGATTTCCTGCAATCTCGGACATCTGGCAACGTTTTGTTGGGAACTGTGTTTTGAGTTACAACCCAGGGCAACATACAGCTGTTGATGAGCAACTGTTTCTAACCAAGGTCTGTTGTCCTACCTTGCAATACACCTCAATCAACCCTGAAAAATTTGGCATAAAGTTTTGGATTGCAGCAGATTTGGAGACAAAAGTACATGTGCAATACAACTCCTTACTTAGGAAAAGATCCCATTCGTGTCACAGGAGAAAGACTTTTCAAGACTGTGGTCATAAAGCTTATGGAGCCGTTTCTGCACAAAGGCAGAACCGTAACAACAGACAATTTCTTCACGTTGCTTTCATGGGCTAATAGACTGCTGCACTGCAATGCAACCCTGCTTGGCACCATAAATAAAGTGGGACTTCCACATGCAGCTAAAGTCACTTCAGATAACGAGCAATTCTCTATGCTAGTGTTTAGATTTGGCAGTACCATGCTGACGGTGTATGCGCCCAAAAGGAAGAAGTCTGTCTGCATTCTCAGTACCATGCACCACAGAAACTGGGCAAGATTGGAAGGAAAAAAAAAAAAACATGTTCAAATAACATTGCTCTATCAAATAATGGCGTTTTCATGCAGGGAGGTGTGTGAGAGAGGCAGAGACAGATTTGATGTCATTCAAGTGGTTACTAGAATATAAACTAAACACCTTCCCAAAGGTATAATGAAACAAGGTGCTTTTATTCAAGAATAAAATTGAAAAACAATTCAAGTGACAATTAGATAACAAGAAGACATGATTCACCAGCATTTGTGTCTTTGCTTAAATCCCTTCAGCAATATCTTTTACTGTTAACAAAAATTTACACCAGGTGTTACAGACTCAAATCAAATGTATGTTTTTATTATAAAACAGTAATAATAATAGCAGCTTATGACTCAAAACGGGAAGAACCCGGGCTCGAACCCTCAACCTTTTGATTACGAGGCAGCAGTTCTACCTCAGCCAAGCAAACACATCAGTACTCTGTCAATTGATATTTGGGCTTGGGTTTTGACTCACTGACAGCAATAAGAAAATTGAATGATTTTCTTTTCTTTGATTATATTCTTGAATCTGCGGTGGGTTGGCACCCTGCCCGGGATTGGTTCCTGCCTTGTGCCCTGTGTTGGCTGGGATTGGCTCCAGCAGACCCCCGTGACCCTGTGTTTGGATTCAGCGGGTTGGAAAATGGATGGATGGATGGATATTCTTGAATAAAAGTGCACTTGTTTTGTTATACCTTTTGTGAAAGTGTTTGTTTGATATTTGGACTTTCTTCACACATTATATACTTCACATCACCATTTTGTCATTAATATCATATAACATAAAAAAAGTTTGTTTTAGTTATGTGTTCAACATTTTCTTGCCTCACATTTCCTGTCATCCTACATTTACCAGATCGTTGTAGACATGGAACACACATGAAATGTATTCCAAATAACGATATATTATTTACCCTATACAATTCTAGGCACCTTACACCCAGTTAAACAGACTTGAGCGTTAGTGGGGGAATGGGATAGCAGGCTGCTTGCTGCTTGTGCTGATTGACAAATTTGTAAAACAAAGACAATGGATGAAGAGGTGCAAAGGAATTTAGGGTGGCCCAGAATTACAACTTTTTTCGTAGGCTTCAGGGATTCTAGTGTTAAACAGGAATTTTTTGTTTGCCAAAACATAGTGCATTAAAGACATTGAATATTTATTATACAATCAGACTGCCTTGCCAGATGCAACAAAATATGGATTCACTTTATACTTTCAGCATGTTTCAGAAATAACCTGCATTTCATATATACCTGAACAAAGTATATAATTCTGTGCAAAGATATATCCACAATATGCACAATGAACTTCTGGAAAAACATAACTTAGTAACTTGCTGCTAAAATGGCATGAATCTAAAGCTAGCTTTTTATATGAATCTGAAAAAATTACTTAACATTCCTGCACTCAGTCCGCATGAATACCTGTGTTAGGTTTGTACTCCCTGCTCAATGTGCTTGGATTATGCTTCAAATTAGTTACATTGTGTAAAATAAATAAATATTAAGCAACTGATGGGTCACTGAGTTCAATTTATCAATTGGAATTTCTATAGCCATCTTAATAGTAAATGGCCACATAGCGAAGAGTAACTTTATTGGCCTAAGAACTCTTCTTTGCTTTATGCATCAGTTTAAAAAACAATAAGAAACAAATGACAATGGCCAATTCTTGTTGCATCTCCTAATTTCACAAATTTTGCTCACAAACACGTCTTTTCAGTGGCCTTTAAACATATGGCTCTATTATACTAAAACACCTTTTGTATATTGCAAAACACCTATTACTCTATGCCAGTGTTTCCCAAACTCAGTCCTGGGGACCCCCTGTGGCTACAGGTTTTTGTTCCAACCAGCTTCTGTTTTTAATTGAACCCCTGAGCTAATTAAGTGAACTGTTATTTCCTAAGTTCTGTGTTTTGGGAACAATATAGAAATTAAAACTAAGTTTGCTAAAATATATATATGTATATATATATATATATATATATATATATATATATACATACATATACAGTATATTAAAATGTACTACGCAGTTATATGGGAGTAATGTTTTTTTTTCTTTTTAACAGTATTTTCATCTTGATTTTCATTCTACTTTTCAAGGTCTAATTGTTTAATTAATCCATTATTTACCAATTAGTGGGTCTGATGCTAAAGTAGTTGCAGCCTTTGATTATTCAGTGTTGTTTGCCAGAGTGTCTGCTCTGCTCATTTTTAATTGTCGTTAATAAGATACAACGAAGTGGGAAAATTGCATAGAGAAAGGGTAAAATATAATGAAATCAACAAAAGAGAGTTAAGCATTTAAACCTATAGAAAAAGCAGAAATATTTCTAAATGTCTTATAAATGTAAAAATCATGCTGCTGTGCTTTTCTGAATGTAGAATAAGAATAGAAAAAAAATAGTTAATTAAATGAGATCAGTGCTATCAGATGTTGTCACTGATTAGGAATCTGTTTGGAACAAAAACCTGCAGCCACAGGGGGTCCCCAGGACCGAGTTTGGGAATCACTGCTCTATGCCATATAACAATCAAAGAATAAAAAGACCAAAAAAATTGCTGATGACTATGTAATAGGTATAATTTGAAGAAGTTCAAAAGTCTGCACTTTAGTGAAGCAAAGTAAGCATGAACAAACTATAAGGACTAAAAAAAATACACCTAAAGGTAACTATTGTAAAACTAATTAAGGTCAAAAAAGGCAAACTATTAAGAATTAGCCTTCCCTAGTACTTCCATAGATTTAGAGAAGTGAGCCAAAAGACTTGCATAAATGCCCACAATTAACTGTCCTTTCATTAACATTTTAATTAACCACTGTGATTGTTTACAGAACAGCAGTGACTTTTAGCTTTTCGATCAATAAGCTCTCTGTTATAATTATTTTATTAGGTAAACACATTTAACTCTACTACATAAGATTATGTTAACACACAATTACAGATATACTTAATTCAAACTAATGTAGAATATTGTACTCGAAGCACCTGTACAAATAACATGGAATTGGGTAAGAGCTCTTGGCTGGAATGAAGTCTAGTCAAGCTCACTCAACTGCATTTACGAATGGGAAGAACAGAAATTGGTTTAGTCATAAAAGATGTTGATTGTGTTTGTGTTAAAAATTCTTTAAGTTGAAATGGAAATGTAACAGATTCCACTAAATACGAATACTGAGGAATATTTAGAATTATCAATATGGACTGTATCGCATATTTTCTCAAAATGTATAACAAATGTATAATGTATAACAAATGTTGTTGAAAATAATTCAAACTAGTGAGGTACCAAAAGCCTCTCTCTATCAAAGGCACAATAAGAAACATCCCTGAGCAGAACACCAGTCAAGTGCAAGGTGTGCACATGCACACACTAAACTCACAGACAATTCAGCATTGCAACCAGGGACAAACCCAACACAGGGAAAATGTGCAAACTCAACACAGACAGTGACCAGGGGCCTCATGCATAATGCCGTGCGCAGAACTCACACTAAAACATGGCGTAAGGACAAAAGCAGAAATGTGCATACGCACAAAAAAATCCAGATGCATAAATCTGTGCGTTCGCCAACTTCCACATTCTTCTGCTCCATAAATCCCAGTCAGCGTGAAAAGTAACACGTGCACATGCCTGCTGCCACTCCTCAAACTCCTCCCAGAATTACTCCTATTTGAATATGGAAATCAATATAAATAGCCCTTAAGCTCAGCGTTCTGTGAAAAGGCAATGGCAAAAGCACGGGGGGAAATAAAAGAATTTCAGCGAATCCCAAGTGGAGGCAAGGAAAAACATACTATTTGTTGGTTTCAACAGTGGTATTAACAACAAAAGGAAGTTGATCGAGTGACACAGAGTGTCGGAAAAACTTGAAAGCTCAAGTTCACAAAGTGGCACAGTGCCCGAAATAAAAAAAGAAGTTGTCAGATATCAAAGTCGCCGTGAAAAGGCAAGTCGTAGCCCACCATCTGAGTGTCATATGAAAGCTTATTAGGGTACAGAGAAAAAAAAAATACGCACACAGTGGGGAAAAAAGCACAAAATGTTAACTTTAATCTCGAAATTTCCACTTTAATCACGTAGTTTATTTTGTCATTAAAGTAGAACATCATAAACTTCTTCTTAAAATCATTTAATTTATTAGTTTCTCAAATCCCATTGTAACTAAAGTAGCACGTTAAATGCTTTCTTTTGTATTTGATCTTCTATGTGCTCTGTGTGTGTGAATCACTACGTGCTTCTTAAACAGGCTTTCTCTTAATCTGACAGGACACAGAATCCATTATATTCGTGATATTACAGCTCTCTGAATAATTAAAATACTGAGATGTATACTGGATATCATTTTCATGATGACAGGAGTTAAAGCATGTTATTAAACATGGGAACGCGGTGGTGCAGTGATTGTTCTTGCCTCACGCAAGATGCTTGCTGCGCAACCTTCGATGAAATAATTTATTGCAGCAGCACTGTCTCTTTCGAACGTAATAACCCCCAATTCCTGTCCTTACTTTTCTTTCTCCAAATACCCAATCGCCACACAAACAGCTCTGTAATAGACATTAAGCCATCTGTAAACATAGAATGCCGATTCTTCAAAACTTTTAAGGAACATTGAAATATCTTTGTGTAAATGTTTAATTATTCTACCCATCTATCCTTCCAGTGTCATGCCAGTCCCAGCAAGAATACAGCACAAGGCAGGAACAATCCGTGAATGGAGCGCCAGCTCCTCGCTAGCACTGCGGCACCGTGTCCTCACATGTTTAATTAATTATTAACAATAAAGGTAAGTTAAAGTTTTATTTGTATAATATAATAAACATATTTTGCTTCATTTCATCTTAAAAATGATATCGTCATCATATGTAAATATGTGCTTTATAAAGTGGCTCAGGTTGTGCAATATTATAACTGTATCGCAAGTTTACAGTGAGGTAATTGTACTTATAAGTACAAAGCGTTCTACAAGGAGCACTTGATGGACTGATGGAGTGCGTTTATAGTTCTTGGGATGAAACTGTTTCTGAACCACGAGGAAAGGCTCTGAAGCGTTTGTCGTATGAGAGCAGTTCAATAGACAGCATGGCTGAGGCAGCGTGTGCTTGATGTTGTATATCAATAATCTCTTTCCAATCAGCTGCTGTAGAGCTATGATTCTCCACTCAGATACAGTGATATAAATAATTCCGAGTGGTGCAGTAAGAGTAATATGGAAAAAGATGATCTGCTGTGGCAACCCCTAATGGGTGCAGCTGAAAGAAGAAGAAGATGCAGTGAGAGTAACAACACTAAAGCAGCTATGGTATTTAGAATAGTTTGACCATTCTGTGGACCATTATATTGTTACAGGTTAATTACAATCAGATGCATTAAACTAATAAACAATATGCATTTAATTTCATTGTATTTATAAAGCCGCGTCAGGGATGTGGATCTAAAAAAAGAAAGGGAAACCACACTGGAACAGTAGCACTACTTTGACACTGGGTGCCGCCACTTTGCAAAACTGAGCGGAGAACTTGCGTACGCCAAGCATTTAGCTACCGTGAAAATGTGCGTGGCTTTACGCCACGTTTAGGTTTTATACATCGCAATTTGAGCTTGGAAATGGGTTTCCAAAACATTTTTGTGCATAAGCATCGTTTCTACATGAGGCCCCAGGTGCCTAGTTTGAACTAGGGTTTGCTGGATTGGTCAGATAGCAGTGCTAACCACTATGTCACTACCCACAATGTATATTATATATATATATTTACACACAGACAAGTTACAAATGTAAGACAAGTTTAAAACTAGTTTTTAGAACTCATATTTATTTTTGCATACAGGTAGTAAAGCCAATAATATGAATGTAAGTTCTTTCTTTAAAATTTGTGTATGTTTGATTGGAAAAAAAAAATCTCAACATTTTTGGTGTAAAAGGCCATGAAACATTGGTATAGTAGCTTTTATAATTTGAAGTGGATGCCATTCACTATATTACTGATATGAATAAAGTTCTTTTCACATACATATAAACAATACAGTAGGCTCATATATTAAATAAACATTAAATTAATTCATACATACATATAATTACAACACATGGTGCAATATATTTTTTTTACAAATACAGTTAGGCCCATAAGATTTTGGACAGTGATTCAGTTTTCATAATTTTGGCTCTGTGCACCACCACAACTGGTTTGAAATGAAGCAATTAAGATGTGGTTGAAGTGTAGAGCTTTAGGTTTAATCCAAGGGGTTTAACAAAAGCTTTGTATGAGCCTTCTAGAAATGACAGACATTTTTATACATAGTCCCCACATTTTCAGGGGCTCAAAAGTATTTGGACAAACTAATATAATCATGAATATAATGATCATTCTCAAAACATGGTTAAAAATCCTTTTCAGTCAATGACTGCCTTAAGTCTTGAACCCATCTGCATCTCCTACTGCTGAGTTTCTACCATACTGATTCTTTGCCACACCATTACTACTGCCTCCTCTTTAAGAATGCTGCTTGATTGTTGGACTTTCTGCCTTCAGGTTTGTCTTCATGAAGTAAAATATGTGTACATTTGAGTTGAAGTCAGTTGATTGACTTGGCCACTGAAGAATATTTCACTTCTTTGCCTTGAAAATGCACTTGGTTTGCTTTTCAGAATGATTTGGCTCACTGTTCATCTGTACTGTGAAGCGTTTTTGTGGTAATCTGCCTGCTAGGCATTATCAATTTAAACAAAAGTCGACTTTACGTAGTAAAAAAAAAAAAAAAAAAAAAGCACTTACCTTTTTAAGTTTTCGAAGTGCAGGGGTGTTTTTCTGCGAGAATTTTAACTTTGCCTTTGGAATTTAAGAGTGGTGTGGTACTGGCGCTCCTCTAGGTCAGGCCAGCTGGAGGATGCAGCATGTACCCCGTCATAAAGGCGAGTATTTCCCTAGCCTCTGCCATGGAAAAAGAGAAAAGTGTAGAGCGTTTTAATTTGGCTATGTTATTCCATGCATTAGTTTGAGAAGGGGATCCCAGATTAAAGTCTAGAGAAAGTTATAGGAAAAGTAACATCTTCGGAGAGCGTTTCAGGGTGTTCTCGTGCCGACTCGCACGCACATGAGATTGCTAGCATATTTAATACATGCCTTGCGGGGGTTGAGTATAACACCTGAGCAGAATGCACCTGCGTCAGTCGCAATTTGTGTAAGGGAGCTGCAAGTCGCAGAATTGGCTGTAAGATTTGTTCCCGGAGTATCAGAGGCACTTTCTGCCTCTAGGGGTCGTCTTTAGGCTCAGTGGTGTGGATAGCGTGGTTGGTATAGAGATTTCTTTTAGTATACCAAACAGCGATGTGTGCCTTATTTGTAAATGTTTTCTTTTTGTATAGAAGTATAGATATTTCCTTGATGTAGCACTGTTCTGGTGGAGGGATCTTATAGTTTGGGTTTGTAGTGCACTTTTTGTTTTTCTTATACATACACTATTTTTTCTTCTTGTAAATATGTTTGGGACTCTTTGGACTTTGTTGTGTATAGTTTCTTCCTGAGTGTTTTCTTTCTTTAGAAAGGCTACTGTTTTGTGTATATACATTTTTGTTTTTATTTTTCATTTTGGGACTGGTAAATTCAATGAAAATATTGTTCACTATTTTTTTGATCGGGACATTTTTTGTGTTTTTGTGCACCTGTAAATAAAATCCACTTTTGTGTCTGCATCTCCATGTCTGTTGTCTCAAGTCTGATCCTGGTCGGTCCCGAACTACATATCGCCCACTGCCAATCTTGCCACTACACAGGGTATCACATTTGTCCTATCAGTTTTGCAGCATTTGCCTGAATCTGAGCAGAGAGTATAACCCTATAAACTTCACAATTCATCCTGCAACTTCTGTCAGAGTTCGTATCATCCATAAACACTAGCGATCCACTTCTATTGGCAGTCATACATGCCCATGCCATAACACTGCCTCTACTACATTTCACAGATAATGTGTGGCATGCTACAGTCCTATCAGTTTTGCAGCATTTGCCTGAATCTGAGCAAAGAGTATAACCCTATAAACTTCAGAATTCATCCTGCAACTTCTGTCAGAGTTTGTATCATCCATAAACACTAGCGATCCACTTCTATTGGCAGTCACACATGCCCATGCCATAACACTGCCTCTACTACATTTCACAGATAATGTGTGGCATGCTACAGATAATGAGCCATTCCTTCCCTTCTCCATGCTCTTCTCTAACTAACATTCTGGTACATATTGATTTTATCTTCATTTATCCAAAGAAAACTGTTTAAGAACCAGCCTGGCTTTTTAAAAATGTTTTCTGGCAAAGTCTAATCTGTCCTTCTTATGCTTGAGGCTTACCAGTGGTATGCACCTTGTGGTAAACCCTCTGTTTTTACTTTCCTGAACTCTTGTCTTGATTGTAGACTTTGGCAGGGATAGGCTTACCTCCCTAGAGTGTTCTTGGATTTTGCTAAATGTTGTGAATTGCTTTTTGTTCACCAAGGAATGAATTCTGCGATCATACAACTGTCTTCCATGGTTGTCCAGGCCAGGTGTTGCTGAGCTCACCAGTGTGTTCTTTCTCTTTAAGAATGTACCAGATTATTGATTTGACCACTCCTGGTGTTTCTGTTATCTCTCTGATGGGTTTCTTTTGTTTTCTCTGTCTAATGATGGCCTGTTTTTACTTGCATGGGATGCTCTTTGGCCTGCATATTGAGAGTTCACGTAGAAAGCTTCCACGCTTAGATACTTCACGCTTAGAATACTTCACGCTTAGAGTGCTTAGGTGCACGCATCATGGCTACCATGAGCTCCCAGCATTCTTTTGAAGTGTCTTCTGAGCATGTCGGCAGAAGTTAATATGATGCATGTCAGGAGTTGCAGGACCCGCAAAAATATGGGTAGCGTGTATGTTCAAGTTTTGGTACATGACATCAGCATCATTGTTTACTATCAACATGTGATGGCAAGCTACAATGCAGTTCCAACAGGATAAATCTGCTTGATGAATGGTTCAATGAGGTGAACCAAATCAAATTTAAATGCTGACATGCAAATGTAATCATGGTGCTTTTCTTTTTTTGCACCTTTGCAACAGCATCAGAATACAAAGAATTCTTATCTTTAAAATCTTTTATCCCCCAACAATGGTTGTTGTTTTTCCACCGTAATGAGTTCTCTCACTACCACCTGTTGGAATCCTCCAGATTTACTTAACATATGTGTGCAGGTATAGACAGTACACTGTTTGTGTAGCTGCGTCCTCAAGTGCATGCATTGCTTAGTGTTGAGTGTATTCCCGGCCTAATAGTTACTGAAATAATGAGGGACTTGCTCACACCTGGCTATAGTGTCAGTCAATTTCCTACACCTCAATCATGTTATTTCTTCATTCCAAATCCATTGTGGTGGCATATAGAGCCAAAATTGTGAAAATTTTGTCACTGTCCAAGTACTTATGGACACAACTGTATTTTATATATTTTACTGCACATATGATACATTAAAATATTTTATGGCCAGGCTTTTATTGCTATACCATTCATCCATCTTGAAAAACTGCATTATGCAATTTAGGGCCACTTGGAGGTCTGCCTAACAGAAATGGGTACAAGGCAGTTTGTAGCCCTGGAAAGGGTAATTAGTCCTTCTCAGAAGACATTCACACATGTCATAATGAGTGAAGATTTTCTTTAATTTTTTCATGCATTCCTGTAGTGTTGTGGACATTCTGTATCTATATTGTGAGGTTTCCGGAGCTGAAGAATTTGATTTTAATATTAATTTTTTTCCTAGAAAGTGTTAGCATTTTCTCCTGATGCCATTTCTCTTGAAATGGACAGCACTATTTTAGAGTGACCACATAGGCTAAAAGACCTTAGCAGACTGGCCCGCGGCCCACTAGGTGAAGTGTTAATGTTGACAACAGATTTTGATTTAGTTTTAAGTCTTCTGAATAAACTGCATTTTAGTTTTAGACACATTTTAGTTATTTAACTATTGTCAGTTTTAGTCAACAAAAAATAAATTTTAGTTGAGAAAAAGTAAATTGGTTTTAGTCAAATAAAAATAAAAGTAAATTAGTCAAACAGTCAAAATCAAATGGATATCTTGTTTAACATATGAATATGGACATAATATGCTGTAACTCTAAGCTGTTATACTAACATGTACACTAATAAGCCAAACAACATGTACTGATTATTAAACACAAAATGAAGAGTAGGTGTAGAAAGGATTTACTCCTAAAGATCTTGATAAGATAAAGGAAGCTCTGGTCTGTCAGCACAGTTTTCTGGCCTTTAAGGTGGACCAAGCAGCACACATTTAATTTTAGCACAGGATTTAGAAAGAATGAGATCATCAAGAACTATCTGATTTATCTGACCATGTGTGCATTTAAAATGTATTCTGATATTTTTTCCAGCAACTGAAAAATACTGCTTAAAATAATTCTAAAAAATAAAAATTCAAAAATGATCATATATGTACTGTTGAATTAGTGAATTCCAAAATAATTTTGCATACTTACATTTAAACAAACCCTTGAAAGCTGTTCTTGTAACAAAATACTTTTAAAATCAGGTTTTTCTGAGAATAACTCTGTTAGGTTTGCAACATTTGCAATTGTAAAATTTATATTTACCTCATTAGCTTGTTAAAAAACTCACTGAAGAGTAACATTTAACAGGTGAGTCAATATTTTTTATATTAATCCAATATTTCAGAACTCTTGTAAAATAGCCTTTGCTGTGCTGTTTCCAAAGTCTGTCACATGAGTGATCGGACTATTATTGCTTAGCCTGTGTGCAAATCCAGAATTACCAAGGTTACCTGTAGTCAGTTAATCATAACTAAGAGACTGCATTACATTCACTAATACACCATTCTAATATAGGACATAACATATGTTCTTCACATTTTAGGGGTTATGCTCATAAACATTAGTTTGCCTTCAAAAACCAAATGAATTCCACAAATTTAGTGTTTGCTGATTCCTATGAAGCAATACTGCTTCTTTGTACTGTACATACTGTACAATTTACATATCATATATTAATTGGGAGTTGCACTTCAAGTACTGAAATCCTAAATACATTTTATGTTACTATTAACAAATGGAGCAGCTCATTTCACAAGCCAAACAGTCACTTTGTTTGAAACTTGCCTCAATTTTTAATTGCTGTGACTGTTGTCATCACTGCCACTGTGCCCATATGTGTAAGTGAATGTGTTCGAAGTCGTTTCACCTGCAACCCTGAGCTGTATCCACCAGTTACAAAATGGATGGATATGTGGATGAACATGTGTAGATGTGCTCATTACAATCAACATACAAATGTAAAACTTCTGTTCCTTTATCAGCACTATGTACAACACTGTATTAAAAGTGACAAATGCCCGTCATTTCATCTGTTGTAATAAATGCAAGACACTATAAGCTAAACAATTACAACTTACATCTGAGGCTGAGTGCACCTGATTGTGCTCTCAAAGCTGCTCAAATCTATTTCTTTAGTAACTCGTAAAGGGATAAAACTGTCTGTGTGTTGGCGCTTTTTTTTTTTTTTTTTTTTTTTTTTTTTTTTTTTTTTAGCAGAGTGGAGCAGTAGGATTCTGGCCGACGTAATAATTGACCAAACTAGTGTTATCCAACTATAAGTGTGCATATAAGTTTTCAAAATTGCACCAATGCATTTTTGCTCATTACTTGTTGGTGGACCGTGTCATGTATAATAGAGAAGTGCAAAGAGCTTCATATCAACAATGATTTTAAAAGCATTCGTCTTTGTTTTCATCATTAAAGGCTTATTTTTATTTAGCTTTTGAGCAGAATGTTTAATGTGGACTGAAAACAAATCTGTAATTCCATTTCTGTTAAATGTGGCTATTGCTGGTGGAAACACTGAAGCGCTGAATCCAGAGGAAAATAAAGCAGCTTCTGTAATTAAGATATGAGAAAATGTAGGCATCCATTAATTCTGCATTTTCGAAAATATTTTTGATTTTTAATTTTCAAAAATACAAAATAATTTTATTCTCAATTTAAAGGGTAACACTAAAGCAGTGTGAGTAGTGAACATATTTTGTTGTTATCAAAAATATCTGCAAAGACAAATTCTGTATTTTGGTAATTACTGGTGGGCTGCACGGTGGCTAGTGGTAGTGCTGCTGCATCAAAGTAAGGAGACCTGGGTTCGCTTCCTGGGTCCTCCCTGTGTGGAGTTTGCATGTTCTCCCCGTGATTGCATGGGTTTCCTCCAGGTACTCCAGTTTCCTCCCATAGTCCAAAGACATGCAGGTTAGGTGCACTGGCGATTCTAAATTGTCCGTAGTGTGTGTGTGTGTGTATGCTCCCGGTGCTCTCCCGGGAGTTTGCTGCCTGTTTTCCGCCCTGTGTTGGCTGGGATTGGCTCCAGCAGACCCCCATGAACCAGTGTTAGGATATAGTGGGTTGGATAATGGATGGTTATTATCTTTGCTTACAAAATGTCAAAGCATTTATTGTTAGATAATGACTCGTACACTAGCAAAATAATCTTTATTTAATAAGAAAAGTCTGTTTTTGAATTTACATCTTAATTTTACATTTTGCCTTAGAAGATAGCATTGTAACAACACTGGAAGCAAATGATTTTGTTATTAAATGTAAGTTCAAAAACAAGAAACTTTGTCAAGACAGTAGCAAAAGGACAGAAGGGAAGCATCATGTAGGGGGACCCACAAATATTCATGTGGTTGACTGGGGGACCTTGGAGGAAAAAAAGTTGAGAACAGCTGATGTAGGCTATTGCTATAGTGATGTTACTCAGGATGGTCCGGGAGGGTGCTACGACCATAGAAAAGTCAGCGCGTGTACTTCTGGATCATCTGGGATTGTATATAGTTAGTGTTGGTGTGTGAATTACTTTTGTTGATTTGACCTGTACTACAATTTATTCACTCATTTTAAGGAACTTTGAGCTTTAAATAGTGTATTGGGCTTGGCGATTGGTTTGACTCTCTGGTTAACAAACTCAATTTTGACTTATGAAAATGTCCCTTCTCTTGGTCCTTTTCACTGTCTTTTAGTCAGTACAATAACAGGCCAAGTAAGAGTTACCAATTAACTTAATATACACAATTATTTTTTATGAGCCAGGAAAAGTCTAAGTAGTCAGACAAAAAAAGCCACATAGACAAGGAAGAAAAACTGCCAACTGTAAACAGATAGAGACCAAGCTAGGATTTGAACCTAGACTATTAGAGCTGCATCACTGTATAATTAAACAACTGTACAGCTACATAAACATTTTCATACAGGAAAATATTACCTGTGTATAAAAAGACTCACACTAAAACACAACATTAGTAAAACTAAATTATCAAAAATGTAAAAGGTTGTCATTTTTAAAGATGATGGGCTCAAAGTCCAGTATATTCCCACTTTGTTAGATGTTACAGTCATTAATGTTCTAAATTACTGTTATGACTTTATGAATGACTAACACGTTTAGCTAAGATTAAACGAAGACATTCTGAGTTGCTTCAAGCTGCCAGTCTGAATGTTGGACAGTAATATGAGATGCCTTCCTCCATCTGAATGGCTCTGTAGACGGGGATCAGCTTCCCACCTAAATCAATTTTAAAAGTCTAAATTCCAGACCCCCTCAATCTTTAAATGAAAAGGCGACCATTTTTCATTTACTACATTCCAAAGCAATCAAAATGAATGAAAGACATGTGAAACTCTACGAGCCAAAAACGTCTTTAGGGATTCTATTTAGTAAATATATTATTTCAAAATATACTGAGCTAAGTCCAAAAAGGAAGTTGACAGAATTTTACCTTTATATACACTTTTGTAATTTTTATGAAAGTGCTGTTCATTTTACTGGAATTATGAAATTACTTTAAAAAAACAAAACACAAATCAGTAAAATAAATCATACATAAAGACTGTACATGAAGCCAGTGAACATCTCTTTGTAGGAAACTAACAAGCTTAAACCAATATAAGAAGAAAGCAAACAGGTATAACCCCTGAAAAATCAGTGAAAGATTACAAAATTTAAAATGAGAAACAATAAAAATACTTCAAATGCTTGAAGGAAAACTGAAAAATGTATACATTTGGACATTTGTATGTATGTGTACATTTAATTTAAAAATGACCTTAGTTTTACTTTGGTCATTGTGCTTTAAAACTACAGTGACTTAGTTTAATCAGTATTAATGTCTATTTCAGAAACAGCCTAAGACTGAAACCAAGCTACAGAATTGTTAAAGTTTAGAAATGTAAAAAGAAAAATTGCTGTAAAAAATATAGTATATTTAAATTAAATGCTGAAAAAATGTATAATATATAGCAGTGAAAATACAGTATTAAAAACTGCTGTTTTGTAACAGAGAAGCACTAGTTTTTACTAACAATAACTACAGAAATTATTACTGTTTTGAAATTATATGCATAAATATTCGTACAAAATGAAGCCTCAAGCTCAGATTAAAAAATGAAAAAAGTAGTAAAAGCCAACATGTCAACTCATTCTTTAAACCTTTCATGTGCTTGTCTAACAAACATGAAACTAAAAGCATAAAGAAGCCTTTTTTCATCATGATTGTGTGCCTATCTTTGACCTTCAGGTTGCAAGACTGTGAGCTGAATACAGAATTCTGCTTGCTTCTTTGACAAAGTAAAGGATAGCCTTGGAATAAAAAGCCTCCCTGTTCCCGAACAAGGTGCAGGATATTTCAGAACAATAATAAGTTCCTGTTTGGGCAGACATATGTCATTTCCACACATACTTAAAAAGAAATCCAATATTCTGACTTTACTAGCTTGGGAATTTTTTTTTTTTTTTTAGGAATCAACCCCCCTCTCATAAAAGCCACTAGTTTCAAAAGCCTTGAAAACAAAGTTTTTACTGTTAAAAGTTTACTTAATATAATATTTTAAAACAGCCAGTAATATAATCTTTGATTTGAAAAAAACATAGTGGCAGGCATTTCAGTGTAGTGGCTAAGGCATTAGACTTTAAACTATAAGGTCCTTAATGCAATTCAAATCCTCTGACACAGTGCATGACTCTTTGCTAGTCCCTTAACCTGCCTATTGTATGTTCCTACTGAGGTGGAAAACAAACAGTAAACAACTAAAAGGAGTTAGACAAATATTAAAAATAATAATAAGTAGTAGTAATAGCAGTAGAAGTAATAATACCAGCACTATAAATGATCAGTGTTCCACATACATTAACATGAATAATGTTCTACTCAACCTAAAAAAATGAAAAAATCTAAAAAGCTGATTTAGAATGTGGTTACAAGCTAATGAAAGAAAACCACAAAGTTGTTGGTTTAGTCTCTGGTTACTTTTTTTTTTTTTACAATCAAAATTATATTAAAAAGGTGAAAAGTAGAACATATACAAACCATGTCACAGAGGCAAGTTTGTTAAGTAAAATATAACAAGAATTGAAAGAAAACTGAAGAATGGAGCTGGAAAAACAAAAACAAAAGAACTCCTCACTGGCTCCCAACCCCACCCTAAACCATGTGAGTGCAGCCAGACTGCAGTAAAGATGACACTATAATGACACCCAATTCTAGACATGTGATATACCTTATAAATTCCTAAATTTCCCCCTTTGGACAAATATAACTAGTTAATTCATGCCCTTGGTCCATTTAGCAGAGGAACAGCTCTTAATATTTGTTTTTAAAGATAAATTGATTCTCATATCTGATAGTTGAGCAAGCAATAGTTTGTAAAAGAAGGAATTGTAAAGAATCATGAATAAAGAGTCAGCCTCTCACCAGCGAGAAGGTAGGACCAAAGTTGTTGGAGAAAGGTGATAGGAAGAGAATAAGGATCCAATAGGCGATCAATAAGAGAAAAAAATATCTTTGTAGCCTTTTGGGGTTGGAGTAGAAGATAAAGATTCTCTACAAATCCTGAGAACTGATCCAAGCTGAACATAAAAGGTAGAATGATAATAAAATAATAAAATTAAAAATAAATTAAATAAAATAATAAGACTGTAATGTCAGAAGCACTGTGCCAATGAAAATGTTATAGCAGGGTGCCACTGCTTTTATCAGCTCTGGGTGAGAAAGAAACTGGATGTCCACCAATTTGGAGGGCTTCATTTTGAAAAACTAGGGTGTAGGCATGGCAGAGGGGATTTACTGGATAATGTTAAGCAAGTGTCTAAACCTGCCTAGGGTTAGAATATATAAAGATGTGTCTCCGTAAAATGCGTTCCTGATATAGAAACCGCTCAACTAACTATCAAGATAGGTACTACATAAAATAAAACTGAGTATTCACATTTATAAGTTGTAGTCCAATAAAACATATAGCAGTAACAGCATAATAACTGCATTATTGTACATCTCTACGTATTACAATAACAAACTACCAAAAATCTCTTCTTGATCAAGTGGTAAATTTGAACAATAATCTCCATGCAGAATAAAATTTTTGCTACTACTAATAGTAATATTAGAAAAGGCACTACTATTGACATATTATTTCAATAAGCTACTGTTCACTACAGTCTTTATTCAAGTTCATTCTGGATAAAGGTTAAGTGCAGTGGTTTGTGGTGACGTCTCACAGCTTTGGGGAACTGGCTTCATGACCTATTTGGGGGTTTGCTCATCTTGCACATGTCCAAGAAGATTTCCTCTTCATACTCTGGTTTCCTGCCACATAACAAAGGCATACATTTTGGTTATGTGATGCCCTAAATGAAAGGAGAGAGTGTGGGTGGCGGAGTATACGAGTGTCCCAGTGGAAATGCAGAAAGTGATCAGATGAACAGTTAAAAAAGGTACGGAATAAAAGAAAACGATATTGCATCATAAATGTATTTAAAAACACAGCTTAGAAGTAATAAATGTGCATTCTTGCCAAAACTGATGCACTCTTTTTATAGCTGCTTCTTGATCAAATAACATACTGTGCAGATTAATTCTAGGTCAAGCATGTCTAATACATGGGATCAACTGGGGGATGTTGGGGGTGGGTTGGTCAATATTGGAATTTATATTTTACATAAACATGCAACAGAAACTCACCTTTAGCAGCTGTGTCTAAAAATGAACAAAGCTCATAAACACATAAAATGAATCCATTAAAGTCTCCATTTTGTAGTTTATCAGGATGACTAATATAAAAATGTGCATTTGATTCTTGTAATTGCCAAACTACTAAAACGCAATTTTTTACTGCAACCTCTAGCTTTACATTACCATATATACCTCATCTAACATTGTCAATAATCATAAACAAGTCTAGTTAAAAAGTAAAATCTCTTAATATTATACCAGAAGGGTTGAATAAACTCCATGCTATTACTATTTGATTTAAAGCAAACAACATTCTACATGCATGTACAGTCTTCAGAGCAGAGACACTAGCCGCGCACCTTGTGCTGATCAGAACTTGGATATGAAAGTCTCACTGGGCTAAAAGAAATCTGGCACCACATTTTCTTTCTGGTGTTACTGATGGCGCAGCAGGGAACATTGTTTCTGCAGAGCAGGCAGCCTGCCAGTCCCCTAGTGTGAATCTGTAGGAGGTGTCATCATTTATATGAGTCATAGAAGTAAGGGGTCTGTGCAAGTTGGTTTTAAAAACAGAACAAGGGTCTTTATGTGGAAGTGTATTCCCATTCTGATTTAGAAAAGTTAAAAAAAACATTCCATACCTGAAAAGGTTTAGACTAGTTTTAACTTTAGGATCCAGGTGTGAATGCAAAGACTTCCCAGTGGATTTCAGTGTGTTTCTATATTTATTTTATTGAAAATCATGGAACATCCAGTGGAAATTCAGAGATCCTTTTCTTCTTTAAGGAAACATCCGATCAGTTAATTTTAAAGCAACACAGTGGTAGGGTGGCTAGGGTTGCTACTTTTTTACTACAGTTCTATGAAGCTATTTTAAAATCACTGGGTGGCATCTGTATATTCTCCTTACACCTACATGGGTTTCCTTTCGAGTCCCATGCAGGGTTGGTTCAGCTTGGCACCAGATGCTGCTAGGGGAGTCTTTGGTAACAGGGTGAAAGAAAATAGATAAACTAATAATTAATCATATACTTCAAAAATGCTATTTTTTTCTCTTGTAATTTAAAGGTGTTACACTTGGTTTTGTCTGTGAAGACTGCCTTGCATCCAAGCTGATCTGCTTGGAGTTAATTAATTAAAATGTTGTGCGATTGTTTTTTCCATTAATTTCTTTTGTTTTGTTTTTTTTGTTTTTTTTATTCAGACTCGACTTGAAAGTTATTTGATTTGGGTGAAAGCATAACGTAATTAAAAATCTCTGTTAATTTAATTCTGTATTGTACTTTCATAGTAACATATATACTTTTAAAATAAAACACTGAAAACTAAGTCCCACAAGTTTTCAAATTTTACAGCTGAAGAAATTCAGAACTGAATGAAACAAAGAATATAACAAATGGCAGTTGCTAAACATAAAGATTTAAAAAAGGGGCCTGAAATTTTGAGAAAGCTTAATGAAAAAAGGTAATACAGTAACTAATGTACAACTCATGACATACTCATCCACCCACCAACACTAGCTCTCACCACTGCATGAATTTATATTTGTTTGTTTTATGGGAAGAACACTTGGGGGAATGGGTTACTGACCTAAAAGAATTACAGTACAAAACTACTATTTAATGAACAGCTCTATTCTGCAGTGTACATACATATTGCTAACAAATGCAAAAAATTTAGAAGAATTCACATTATGAAATGACACTAATTATACTTAAAGAACTACGTATACTTGAGTTTTCAAGTGAGGTGTTGCATTATTAATAAAACAAAAACACAAACAAAAAAAAACAGCTTATGTCCCATGGTTACCCAGTCTCATTCTCCACATTATCAATTAAACAGCAAGGTGAGAATTAACACTATATGTTCATACCGGCACAGACTCACTACCAGACTAACTAAGCAGACTTCTGATATGTGATTAATTATGCCCCTTAAAAAAGCATAAGAATGCTCTCCTTATTTGGTATGTTCATTTAATTACAAGATTCTACCGTTGAACATTTTTTAAAATTTGAAGGCCTGTCACTGCACTGCACTGTCTTTTTGTCAACGATCAATTCTCAGTCAAACTTTCACTACTCAAACATCAAAAACACTTGCAACATGTACACAGGAACATCGCAATGCTGTCAGAAGGAAGGACCCATGGTCTCTGATTTGTGCACATACAGTATGAGTTCAACCGGACACAATTCAAGGCTAATGGTAAAAGTGCCAAAGAACTGGCTGAATCATGGTTATCCAATGAAAATGCAATTAACAGACATTTGGACATGAACCAAGCATAGCAGGCTTTAAAATAAGAACATGCACATAATAAATAACACTTTATGACCAACACCCTCCAAGCTCTACCTTCTTAACCCCCCCCCTTCTTTGCTATATATTGCCTTGATCTCCTGTAGGTTTAATCATTTCCTCTGATGATGAATTCTGACAGGGGTTGAAAGCTTAGGAATAAAAGACTATTTTAAGGATATGTGATTCACTTTCTCCCTTTGTGGATTTCCAGCTATAGATATGCAAACCATACCACAGACTTTCACATCCATATTTTATATTATATATACTGTATATATATATATATATATATATATATATATATATATATATATATATATGATGGTTGAATAGTTTACTGTGAAATAATGCAAAGAGTACGCGACACGTGTTTCGCCCTAATTCTGGGCTCATCAGATTCAGATTACGAATGCCATATATATAACTAATGTTTTTTTAACCAAAAAAGGCCACTGAAGACAATAACGCTGAGAACCTTGCAACAGGCTGTCATTTTCTTGTTAGACCAAAAGAAAGTGACAATCTGTTTCATAACTTCTGATCTCAGGCAGTCTTTGGCTTTCTCACCAAAGTCTGAGTCAGTGCTCTACTGAGCATCCGCATGAGTACTTGTGTTGTGTTTGGCTATTGTACTGTTCTGTATTCATACCTATATTTCTGTGAAAAACGTTATATCTAATGTCTCATTTTCAAATAAAATAGTTTTTGCAGTTTAAGAAGCACCGTTTTTTTTTTTTTAAGAGAAGAATAGAAAGCCTTTATTGTCATTGTACCAGAAAAATGAAATTGTAGAGGCTACACCTGAAAACAGTTATACAGGTATTGTCAAGCTTGGGTCACACAGTTGCATGAGAGATAGGAAGGCGAGTCCAGGTTTGCAAGGAACATACAGGTACTTTAATAAAGTACAGTCACAAGGCTTCATTCAACACAGGAGCTGTTAACTTCAGCTTTAAAGATAAGAGCTGTGACACAGGTCATCTTCCTGCTTTAACTCCCAACTACAGATTAGAAGAATGCCAGTGACTCAGAAAAATCACTGTGGCAGACCAGGAGAGTGTGAGGAAGAGCTGGTCAAAGGCCAGTGTTAAATGTTGTAAACATTGTGTGACAAGCACATTACACAGTAAGCCTGATCTTGTAGAGGACAACTAATTACTTTGCCTTGGGTTAACTGTTTACTGGACCCAGCAGAGCAGGTACGGACGTGTCCTTGGGCCACTCCTGTTACAGTTGGTGAATCACCAGCAACCCCGGTCACAATGGTATACGTATTTTCCCCATATTCGTTATGACAAAATTTCCAAAATTTTACTACAGAAAAGGTAAACATTACGCTCTTTTTTCGTTTCATGTTACTGTAAGATAATAAAATCAAAATCATATCACATAACTCCTAAATAAGTTATCTTTGGGGTGCACTAAAACCAAAACAAATGTCTAGTATCTCTATATTTAACTTGGCAGTCTGACAGCCAGCTTACAAGGCTGACTGCCCGAACACAATGACAAAATTCTACAAGACAGAAAATGTTGAAGTTTGCAGTATCTTCACAAATTTATGCACAGAATGCAACATAACCATCCAAGTAATGCATGGTGTCAGTTTTTAAGTGAGACAGCAGCTATGGAGATCTTTTTTAATGTACCAGGAGCAAAGGTGTAGGCATAGCAATTTTTCCAACCATTTTTCTGTGATGGCTCACTTTTTGTAACCCAAAAAATCCCATGGCATCCCACAATTCTACCAAACCACAAAAGCTTTAAATATATACATGTGCTAAACTGTCTTCAGAATGGCAATCACAGAACTGCTTTTAAGTCGGCTTCTCCAGGTAGTTCTCTCATCCTCAGACAGGTCTCGAACAAATGAGGAGCATGTCTCTCTCTTAGGTCAGGATCCAGGGGCACTACACTGTTATTTCTATGGCACACTAGTTCCATAGAAATAGAAACTAGAAAAACACTTGTATAGAGTATAATGATCAAGTTGTTGATGGTGATTAACAATTGAGGATAGTATTTATGGAATTTTAACCCAAGTTTTAATGTATGCCCATTTAAGAGATTGTTATTCTTTCAGTTAAGATCAGTCTTCATCAGTGCATTCAAAGTCAACAGTCATTTTGATTGTTTAATTTTTACTTTGACACGTAAGCGTCTCAAATGATATGCCAATTTAACAATTAATACATTGGCCACGTTTTCTTATTGCCTTCTTGCCTTTTAAGAAAGCATATAAATTTAGTCTGTACTTGCTCAAATAGTATTTTGTTAAAAGGTTAGGTTTAAGGTCATTGTTTAAGTTTAAATTATGCCATTAATTTTTTTTTATTTCATCATGATGATTCTACATTAAATTTGTGGTTCAGTGTGTATTTACTTCATGATTTATGTGCATTATATTTATAATCACGTTTTAATGTTAAATGCAATTAATCACGATTAATTACATACATTTATGCAATTAATTACATACATTTTTTAATTGATTCCCAGCCCTGCGTATTATATATATATTCATCATGTATGCTTCTTGCCTTATATTCAGTGCTCCTGCTCACTGTGACCATAAACAGTTGCAAAATGCCATTAAAAAGCTTGAAAAATGGAAAATGTTGGAAATTTCCAATGTTCAAGCTTGAATGGGACCTAACTGCAACAATTGCCAGTTTAAAAAAAAAATCAGTCTTAATGGAACTAAAACAGACATAAAATTGCATGGTGCTACATATTTGATAAGACATTTAAGATTTCATCATAAAGCAGAATATGCTGACTCTCCCCAGTGTTCATTATATATGGGTAAAAACAGAACACATGTTAATTCCTTTTTGATTGTTACTTCAAAGTACTGCAATGTTAATAAAATTAAATATCAATATATCTTGCTAGTAATAATTATCTTTCTTTTTATTTAAATAAAAGACAAGGATAAATATTTCAGAAACCCAACAAATGAACAAGGAAGAGAAATGCTACTGAATATTTTAGAAAAATAAAACGCGTAAAACAGAAGGTGAGTGGGGAGAGATGACAGGCACAAGCTCCTTTGGAGTATATACCAGTACCTCTAAGTATGTTGTTTGCAACACACTCAAAGATGCTGATGGAGAGTTTGGAGGAGTTTCACATTCAGAGCAGATTTGTAGCACTGCAACTGAAAACCCCTCTATATTGGTGCCTAGAGGCTAACAATGTGATCTTGCAGAAGCAACAAAAGCATACTTTTTTGTCCTATGCAAGACAGCACAGAGTATAGCTGCTATATTGGGTGGTTTTATGACCAACTGAGCTATTTTTAACTACAGTATGTCATGCATGAAAAAATGGTTTGGGTGTGACTCATCACTTTGGGCTATTTTTCTTGAAATTGTGCATAATTGTCAACAGAAAATAATTTCTATTTGCATTTCTACACCTCTTTAACTGATTGAACTGGCTCATTTTTTCCCAACCCATGATAGTGAAATGTCACACATCCCCCTTCATTTAGTTTAAAAACTGTCAATTTCATAGACAGCTACAGTTCACTTAACCAATAACTTTACCCTCACAACTACTGCTGCCCAATTACTGATAAATTAGGTACTGCAATAAGGTATCACCCAATTATGGCTTATAAAACAGTCTAAAAAGGAAAAGCACGAATGGGTGTCCAACATAAAAATGCTGAGGTGGGATAACTCCAGTACAGAAACTATTTTTGCAACAGCTCTGCTACTGTCGGACCACGTTTTATAAACATGTGGTTAAAGTATAAAAATATGGATTGGAAGCTATGGGAGGACAATCCTGATCTGAAGAAAAAGATCACTTCTGAGACAGTACCAAGATTTAAGGCTGTAGCTAGTTAGTAAGTAATCCTTTCTTATCTGACATATTTATAATAAAACATTAAACTAGGGCAGCATATATTTTAAAAGGATGATTCATATCTGAACAAAATGTGTTGTATTTCACCATGACATATGTAACTGTATTACTTGGGTTTCGCTGTGTCATACATTTCTCTTAGGGAAAATAAGTTAAAGGTTATTTCTACACTGAAGAGGAAGGATGGTAAGAAACACGAACACTGGTGTCTCTTGCCTTCTTTCCTCTTCAGTGTACAAATAACCTTTAGCTTTTTTTCCCCTCTGAAGATGCATGCTGACACAGCACTTTACTAACTTTCTGTTATGTTGTATTACCTGAAAGAAAAAAATGCAACAGATATAGCCAAATGAACTCTTGTCATATTTTTGTACCTTTCATCACTGTTATTTAGAGACATCCGTTTTAAAGATTCACTCTGTAATGTTGCACCCTTAGGCAGGTTTCGGACATTCAGGAAAATTACTCTTACATTTAACTTGTCACGCTTGGGTCACAGATTTGCACAGAAACACAGGAGGTTGTAGAGACAGGAATTTTATTCAAACACTGCAAACAAACATGTCTCTTTTTCAAAAGTTTAAACGTGCTCCTTGACAAGACAGAGATGACAGTTCCATCTCACAATTTAAAGAAGGCAAACATATCTTCCTCTTCAAAGGAGTGCGCGTCAGGAACAGGGAAGGACAGAGAGAGAAAGGCAAACAATCAATCAAAAACTGACAGGTGCTGTTTGGACTTTTAAGTCTGCAAAGTATCGCGCGAGATCAGCTGCAGCAAGCAAGCAAGGGAGGGAGCAATGTGAAAGTAGTCTTTCAGCGTCTTTTTTTTTTTAACCAGTAGGGGTGCGATCAGCCCCCCAGCTCACAAACTTAATAGCCCCACCTTTTGCACAGTACCTTTTTTCCCCAATCATAGGAGTGACATTAATAAATGTTTGCAGCTTGGGGATGGTAAATGGTATTTAGGAGGCTTGAAATGGTCTAACCAATATTGGTCTAGACTTTGTAGAATTGGGTGGGGTTTAAACTAAGACAGGGCTGTAAACTGCCTGTCAAATCTGGCAAACCTGGTAGAAAATGAAAGGATTGTTTATTGCAGATTTTCATTTACCCGATGAGAAAAAGAGAATGTCAAGCAATAAATCTGAAACTTCTTCTTTTTGTCAATACTTAAAAGTTCAATTAACATCATTTTAATTATATTGTTAGATTATATTAAAATATGGAAGGGATTGCTTCATGCTTTAGTTTACATAATGTTTGCTGTACATAATGTGCAGATATATATTTTAATGGATTCATTACACATAACATTCTACTGTGCTAAAAACATTTAAATTACTGATAATTTGCAACAGGTTGTAAGGAATCACTGTACTGTTGCTAATGCTGTTGTACTGATCTGTGGTTTTATGTTTTTAAGATGGCAGAATGTGGTCAGAAGTAGGAATGCTTTTGTTGGGCTCGAGGACGGCTTATTGAAGCTCTGGTAGTTCTAACTTATTTATCAAGTAGTTTATTTTCATTTTCTGGTGCACACTATTACATGAAAGAAAAACACAAATTGCAGGGTGGAACTATATTCCATGTATATTAAATAAGTGAAGAATGTGTTCTATAGCTACTTGCTGTAAGCTGGATGAATAGATGAGAATAGAAAAAGCAATCTGTTGGATCCATTTTTGAAGGATCTGTGAACATCATGAAAATGACTCCTCTACTAGTAATACACTGTATATCAAGGATCAACAGCTGACATAACAACTCTTTTCCAAATTCGGTAAAACAAAAAAACTGATTAAGGTAATAAAAGTTTTAAACATTCTTTTATGTCACAGTTTCATGAATAAGCTGACATATAATTGTTTACAAATAGCATCTTAATTATTCCAAATACAGGCTGTTAAAAAATGACAGTTTTGGCAACCAGAATGCTGAGGCCTTGGCAAACACTTATAAAAGTTCAGCATTGAGCCCTGCATAATATATTCACGCACACATATACATATATATATACATATATATATATATATATATGTACATAAATATATATATCTATATATATACATATACATATACATACATATACATATATATATACATATATATATATACACATATATATATATATACACATATATATATACATACATATACATATATATATATATACGCATATATATATATACACATATATATATACATATATATATATATACGCATATATATATACATATATATATATATACGCATATATATATATACACATATATATATACATACATATACATATATATATATACACATATATATATACATACATATACATATATATATACATACATATACATACATATACATATATATATACATACATATATATACATACATACATATATATATATACATACATATATATATATACATACATATATATACACATATATATACATATATATACATATATATACATATATATACATATATATACATACATATACATATATATACATACATATACATATATATACATATATATACATACATATACATATATATATACATACATATACATATACATACATATACATATACATCTATATATACATACTAGCAAAATACCCGCGCTTCGCAGTGGAGAAGTATTGTGTTAAAGAGGTTATGTAAACATATATATACATACACATCTATCTATATATATATCTATATATATCTCTATATATATATATACACATATCTATATATATATACACATACAGTGGTGTGACAAACTATTTGCCCCCTTCCTGATTTCTTATTCTTTTGCATGTTTGTCACACAAAATGTTTCTGATCATCAAACACATTTAACCATTAGTCAAATATAACACAAGTAAACACAAAATGCAGTTTTTAAATGATGGTTTTTATTATTTAGGGAGAAAAAAAATCCAAACCTACATGGCCCTGTGTGAAAAAGTAATTGCCCCCTTGTTAAAAAATAACCTAACTGTGGTGTATCACACCTGAGTTCAATTTCCGTAGCCACCCCCAGGCCTGATTACTGCCACACCTGTTTCAATCAAGAAATCACTTAAATAGGAGCTACCTGACACAGAGAAGTAGACCAAAAGCACCTCAAAAGCTAGACATCATGCCAAGATCCAAAGAAATTCAGGAACAAATGAGAACAGAAGTAATTGAGATCTATCAGTCTGGTAAAGGTTATAAAGCCATTTCTAAAGCTTTGGGACTCCAGCGAACCACAGTGAGAGCTATTATCCACAAATGGCAAAAACATGGAACAGTGGTGAACCTTCCCAGGAGTGGCCGGCCGACCAAAATTACCCCAAGAGCACAGAGACGACTCATCCGAGAGGTCACAAAAGACCCCAGGACAACGTCTAAAGAACTGCAGGCCTCACTTGCCTCAATTAAGGTCAGTGTTCACAACTCCACCATAAGAAAGAGACTGGGCAAAAACGGCCTGCATGGCAGATTTCCAAGACGCAAACCACTGTTAAGCAAAAAGAACATTAGGGCTCGTCTCAATTTTGCTAAGAAACATCTCAATGATTGCCAAGACTTTTGGGAAAATACCTTGTGGACTGATGAGACAAAAGTTGAACTTTTTGGAAGGCAAATGTCCCGTTACATCTGGCATAAAAGGAACACAGCATTTCAGAAAAAGAACATCATACCAACAGTAAAATATGGTGGTGGTAGTGTGATGGTCTGGGGTTGTTTTGCTGCTTCAGGACCTGGAAGGCTTGCTGTGATAGATGGAACCATGAATTCTACTGTCTACCAAAAAATCCTGAAGGAGAATGTCCGGCCATCTGTTTGTCAACTCAAGCTGAAGCGATCTTGGGTGCTGCAACAGGACAATGACCCAAAACACACCAGCAAATCCACCTCTGAATGGCTGAAGAAAAACAAAATGAAGACTTTGGCCTAGTCAAAGTCCTGACCTGAATCCAATTGAGATGCTATGGCATGACCTTAAAAAGGCGGTTCATGCTAGAAAACCCTCAAATAAAGCTGAATTACAACAATTTTGCAAAGATGAGTGGGCCAAAATTCCTCCAGAGCGCTGTAATAGACTCATTGCAAGTTATCACAAACGCTTGATTGCAGTTATTGCTGCTAAGGGTGGCCCAACCAGTTATTAGGTTCAGGGGGCAATTACTTTTTCACACAGGGCCATGTAGGTTTGGATTTTTTTTTCTCCCTAAATAATAAAAACCACCATTTACAAACTGCATTTTGTGTTTACTTGTGTTATATTTGACTAATGGTTAAATGTGTTTGATGATCAGAAACATTTTGTGTGACAAACATGCAAAAGAATAAGAAATCAGGAAGGGGGCAAATAGTTTTTCACACCACTGTACATACATACACACATATATATACATATCCATATTACTAACCGAGAATGCTAAACCGGATGGACGCAGGGACATCTGGCCATGGGCCGTAGCCGCAAAAAGACGTACTGCGCAGGCGCAAAAAGAGTCCGCGAGAGGCGGATGAGGAGCCGCAAGAGGGGGACAAAAGAGGCCGCGAGAGGTGGACAAGACCACAGAAAAAAGGAGTGAGCGCAGAAAAAAGAGAAAAAAGGAGAAATGAGGCGCAACGAGCACCGAAAAAAGGAAAAGGCACATAAAAAAGTAGTCAAATGCAGGCAGAGCACGAAACACATTGCACACGAAACTACATCCGGCCATGGGCCGTAGCCGCAAAAAGACGTACTGCGCAGGCGCAAAAAGAGTCCGCAAGAGGCGGATTTGGAGCCGCGAGAGGGGGACAAAAGAGGCCGCGAGAGGCGGATGAGGGGCCGCGAGAGGCGGACAAGACCGCAGAAAAAAGAGAAAAAAGGAGAAATGAGGCACAACGAGCACCGAAAAAAGGAAAAGGCACATAAAAAAGTAGTCAAACGCAGGCAAAGCATGAAACACATTGCACACGAAACTAGACCCCAAAAAAAAAAAAAAAAAAAAAAAAAAAAAAAGAGGCTCGCGCACAACAGCAAGGCACCCCCCCCCCCCTACAGGCACCGGACGGGACACACACCAAGAGGGGGATTCAACAAGCCCATGGAACACAAAACCACCCCACAGACCCTACAAGCAAGGGACGGGACACACACAAAGAGGGGGATTCAACAAGACACAGGAACACAAAAAGAAAGAAGACGCTCGCGCAACAACAATCCTCACCCCCCCCCCCCCCCCACACACATCCATAAGAAGTGACACCCAAAGCCATATATTCTAAAGTGAACGTCAACACCTTCACACTAGACAGCATAGGTGTCAGCATAGGTGGATCTCCTTACAATAAAGCACTATTAACCGTTCAACTGCAGAAAAGAAAACATATTAACAGTGACTGCGATCCTCCTTATTACTTATCCATATTTCGCATGCTGAGAAAGAAACAAGTCATGAATACACGGTCACGGGTACAAAACGAAAAGGAAAGGATAACAGGAACAAACACACGAACACGAAAGAAACAACAAAATAGACGGCTATGCAGCATAGGTGGCTCTCATTACAATAAGGCACTATTAACCGTTCAACCGCAGAAAAGGCTCCATATTAACAGTGAGTGCAATACTCCTTATTACTTATCCATATTTCGAAAAGAAAAAATGTCTCGACTCCAAAAACGCAAAGCTCAACTAAAGCTTCTAACTAACGATGTACCTAAAAGTAAAAACTTTATGAACTGCATTAGATCCTACAATAGTTCATTTGCTTTTGCATCTACCGGAGTAAATATCAGGCCACCAAAAGGCAATGGCCCATACTGCTTTCCCATATGTGCACAAATACTGCATCGCATTGGAACAGTGCACCCTGAAACAAATCAACAACGCAAATATGCACAAATCTACATCCTAGATCCACATGACGCAATCTATCAATCAAAGTGCTGCATCGCAACAGGCACGGATTCAAAACGAAACACCTCCCGTCTCAGACATACGTTAACGGCAAGGAAGGCTACAACGGGCTTCTCACACAGCACAGGCAAATCGATTACAGCTCCAAAACAACATGTCCCAAATACTACACATGCAACAACGCGCCTCTCAAACGGCACAAGAAAAACATACACCAGGAAAATTCATTCGGATTAATGAATGTCATTTGCAATCATTGTCATTCAGTTCACTTCCCTGAAGAAACAACTGGCAATACAAGTAATACATTTACACGTTGTTGTCAAAAGGGTCAAATTAGACTGCCTTCTTTACATTCATATACTGAATATCTACAGAAGCTTCTAACTGACGATGTACCTGAAAGTGAAATCTTTATCAACTGCATTAGATCCTACAAATCGGTATCCACTATGAACATTAACGGTGGCACTGCACGTGACTTCCGTCTTGAAAAAATGTTAATTATTGATGAATGTACAATGGCATGAAGTCACTTACTCAACACCATTCATAAACTTCTACAAACGTTTATGATTAATAATATTCGATTTGGAGGAAAGGTACTTTTATGAGGAGGACATTTTAGACAGTGATTAGCTATTCTTACAGATGCCATGCACTCAGCTATTGTTCAGTGCACCTTAAAATACGCAGACAATTGGCATTGCTTTCAAAAGATACAGTTAGTAAAAAAGATACGATGTCCAGAACCAGATCATAACAATTGCTTATTACAACTGAGAGATGGTACACTCACCAATACAGATGGACTTCAGCCACATATTATTACAATTCCTCAAGCCTTTATCTGCGACGACTTAGTTACAGAGAGATTTGGAACAGCAATCTCATTAGACCAAATGCCCCTTTTAACACAACGCACTATATTATGTCCAAAAAATATTAATGTGGAAAACATAAATACCCAAGTCATTCCATTACTTCCTGGAGAGACACAACTCTTTCTAAGCTCTGACAAACTTGACTCTGATCACAACAATAACCATCTTAAATGACCTTACAAGTTCTGAGCTGGAATTACCTTTTACACTTAAACGGCGTGTACAAAGAAATTGTCAAATAAACCTTTACACTGTGCCACACACTAAATCATACATCTCACTCTTTGTCATGCCCCAACGCCAGGGGTTGGCGAGCGAAGCGAGCAGGGGGCGAAGCCCCCTAGTATATTATATAGCAAATGAACTATTGTAGGATCTAATGCAGTTCATAAAGTTTTTACTTTTAGGTACATCGTTAGTTAGAAGCTTTAGTTGAGCTTTGCGTTTTTGGAGTCGAGACATTTTTTCTTTTCGAAATATGGATAAGTAATAAGGAGTATTGCACTCACTGTTAATATGGAGCCTTTTCTGTGGTTGAACGGTTAATAGTGCCTTATTGTAATGAGATCCACCTATGCTGCATAGCCGTCCATTTTGTTGTTTCTTTCGTG